>NW_027193019.1:0-133000 GCF_949987515.2 Delphinus delphis
GGCAACGCTTAAGGGGGAGCGTGCGTGTGAGGGCGGGGCTGAGTGTTAGCGTACGGGTTAGGATTAGGGGACGGGTGATGGTCAGGCTTCAGGGAAGCGTCAGGGTTAGGGTTCGGGCTAGGGTTAGGGTTAGGGCACGGGGGCAGTTTAGGGTCCAGGTGAGGGTACGGCAACGCTTTAGGGGGAGCGTGCGTGTGAGGGCACGGGTTAGTGTTAGCGTACGGGTTAGGATTAGGGGACGGGTGAGTGTCAGGCTTCGGGGAAGGGTTAGGGTTAGGGTTCGGGCTAGGGTTAGGGTTACGGACGGGGACGGTTTAGGGTCCAGGTGAGGGTACGGCAACGCTTTAGGGGGAGCGTGCGTGTGAGGGCGCGGGTTAGTGTTAGCGTACGGGTTAGAATTAGGGGACGGGTGACGGTCAGGCTTCGGGGAAGGGTTAGGGAGAGGTTTCGGGCTAGGGTTAGGGTTAGGGGACGGGGACGGTTTAGGGTCCAGGTGAGGGTACGGCAACGCTTTAGGGGGAGCGTGCGTGTGAGGGCGCGGGTTAGTGTTAGTGTACGGGTTAGGATTAGGGGACGGGTGAGGGTCAGGCTTCGGGGAAGGGTTAGGGAGAGGGTTCGGGCTAGGGTTAGGGTTAGGGGACGGGGACGGTTTAGGGTCCAGGTGAGGGTACAGCAACGTTTTAGGGGGAGCGTGCGTGTGAGGGCGCGGGTTAGTGTTAGTGTACGGGTTAGGATTAGGGGACGGGTGACGGTTAGGCTTCGGGGAAGGGTAAGGGTTAGGGTTCGGGCTAGGGATAGGGTTAGGGGACGGGGACCGTTTAGGGTCCAGGTGAGGGTACGGCAACGCTTTAGGGGGAGCGTGCGTGTGAGGGCGCGGGTTAGTGTTAGCGTACGGGTTAGGATTAGGGGACGGGGGAGGGTCAGGCTTCGGGGAAGGTTTAGGGTTAGGGTTCGGACTAGGGTTAGGGTTAGGGGACGGGGACAGTTTAGGGTCCAGGTGAGGGTACGGCAACGCTTTAGGGGGAGCGTACGTGTGAGGGCGCGGGTTAGTGTTAGCGTACGGGTTAGGATTAGGGGATGGGTGAGGGTCAGGCTTCGGGGAAGGGTTAGGGAGAGGGTTCGGTCTAGGGTTAGGGTTAGGGGACGGGGACGGTTTAGGGTCCAGGTGAGGGTACGGCAACGCTTTAGGGGGAGCGTGCGTGTGAGGGCGTGGGTTAGTGTTAGCGTACGGGTTAGGATTAGGGGACGGGTGAGGGTCAGGCTTCGGGGAAGGGTTAGGGTTAGGGTTCGGGCTAGGGTTAGGGTTAGGGGACGGGGACGGTTTAGGTTCCAGGTGAGGGTACGGCAACGCTTTAGGGGGAGCGTGCGTGTGAGGGCGCGGGTTAGTGTTAGCGTACAGGTTAGGATTAGGGGACGGGTGAGTGTCAGGCTTTGGGGAAGGGTTAGGGATAGGGTTCGGGCTAGGGTTAGGGTTATGGGACAGGGACGGTTTAGGGTCCAGTTGAGTGTAGGGCAATGCTTTAGGGGGAGCGTGTGTGTGAGGGCGTGGGTTAGTGTTAGCGTACGGGTTAGGATTAGGGGACGGGTGAGGGTCAGTCTTCGGGGAAGGGTTAGGGTTAGGGTTCGGGCTAGGGTTAGGGTTAAGGGACGGGGACGGTTTAAGGTCCAGGTGAGGGTATGGCAACGCTTTAGGGGGAGCGTGCATGTGAGGGCGCGGGTTAGTGTTAGCGTACGGGTTAGGATTAGGGGACGGGTGAGGGTCAGGCTTCGGGGAAGGGTTAAGGTTAGGGTACGGGCTAGGGTTAGGGTTAGGGGACGGGGACGGTTTAGGATCCAGGTGAGGGTATGGCAACGCTTTAGGGGGAGCGTGCGTGTGAGGGCGCGGGTTAGTGTTAGCGTACGGGTTAGGATTAGGGGACGGGTGAGGGTCAGGCTTCGGGGAAGGGTTAGGGTTAGGGTTCGGGCTAGGGTTAGGGTTAGGGGTCGGGGACGGTTTAGGGTCCAGGTGAGGGTACGGCAACGCTTTAGGGGGAGCGTGCGTGTGAGGGCGTGGGTTAGTGTTAGAGTACGGGTTAGGATTAGTGGACGGGTGAGGGTCAGGCTTCGGGGAAGCGTTAGGGTTAGGGTTCGGGCTAGGGTTAGGGTTAGGGGACGGGGTCGGTTTAGGGTCCAGGGGAGGGTAAGGCAATGCTTTAGGGGGAGCGTGCGTGTGAGGGCGTGGGTTAGTGTTAGCGTACGGGTTAGGATTAAGGGACGGGTGACGGTCAGGCTTCGGGGAAGTGTTAGGGTTAGGGTTCGGCCTAGGGTTAGGGTTAGGGTACGGGGACGGCTTAGGGTCCAGGTGAGGGTTCGGCAACACTTTAGGGGGAGCGTGCGTGTGAGGGCGTGGGTTAGTGTTAGCGTACGGGTGAGGATTCGGGGACGGGTGAGGGTCAGGCTTCGGGGAAGGGTTAGGGTTAGGGTTCGGTCTTGGTTAGGGTTAGGGGACGGGGACTGTTCACGGTCCAGGTGAGGGTACGGCAACGCTTTAGGGGGAGCGTGCGTGTGAGGGCGCGGGTTAGTGTTAGCGTACGGGTTAGGATTAGGGGATGGGTGAGGGTCAGGCTTCGGGGAAGGGTTAGGGAGAGGGTTCGGTCTACGGTTAGGGTTAGGGGACGGGGACGGTTTAGGATCCAGGTGAGGGTACGGCAACGCTTTAGGGGGAGCGTGCGTGTGAGGGCGCGGATTAGTGTTAGCGTACGGGTTAGGATTAGGGAACGGGTGAGGGTCAGGCTTCGGGGAAGGGTTAGGGTTAGGGTTCGGGCTAGGGTTAGGGTTAGGGGACGGGGACGGTTTAGGGTCCAGGTGAGGGTACGGCAACGCTTTACGGAGAGCGTGCGTGTGAGGGCGCGGGTTAGTGTTAGCGTACGGATTAGGATTAGGGGACGGGTGAGGGTCAGGCTTCGGGGAAGTTTTAGGGTTAGGGTTCGGGCTAGGGTTAGGGTTAGGGGTCGGGGACGGTTTAGGGTCCAGGTGAGGGTACGGCAACGCTTTAGGGGGAGCGTGCGTGTGAGGGCGCGGGTTAGTGTTAGCGTACGGGTGAGGGTTCGGGGACGGGTGAGGGTCAGGCTTCGGGGAAGGGTTAGGGTTAGGGTTCGGGCTTGGTTAGGGTTAGGGGACGGGGACTGTTCACGGTCCAGGTGAGGGTACGGCAACGCTTTAGGGGGAGCGTACGTGTGAGGGCGCGGGTTAGTGTTAGCGTACGGGTTAGGATTAGGGGATGGGTGAGGGTCAGGCTTCGGGGAAGGGTTAGGGAGAGGGTTCGGTCTAGGGTTAGGGTTAGGGGACGGGGACGGTTTAGCGTCCAGGTGAGGTTACGGCAACGCTTTAGTGGGAGCGTGCGTGTGAGGACGTGGGTTAGTGTTAGCGTACGGGTTAGGATTACGGGATGGGTGAGGGTCAGGCTTCGGGGAAGTGTTAGGGTTAGGGTTCGGGCTAGGGTTAGGGTTAGAGGTCGGGGACGGCTTAGGGTCCAGGTGAGGGTACGGAAAAGCTTTAGGGGGAGCGTGCATGTGAGGGCGCGGGTTAGTGTTAGCGTACGGGTTAGGATTAGGGTACGGGTGAGGGTCAGGCTTCGGGGAAGGGTTAGGGTTAGGGTTCGGGCTAGGGTTAGGTTTAGGGGAAGGGGACGGTTTAGGGTCCAGGTGAGGGTACGGCAACGCTTTAGGGGGAGCGTGCGTGTGAGGGCGCGGGTCAGTGTTAGCGTACGGGTTAGGATTAGGGGACGGGTGAGGGTCAGGCTTCGGGGAAGGGTTAGGGAGAGGTTTCCGGTTAGGGTTAGGGGACGGGGACGGTTTAGGGTCCAGGTGAGGGTATGGCAACGCTTTAGGGGGAGCGTGCATGTGAGGGCATGGGTTAGTGTTAGCGTACGGGTTAGGATTAGGGGACGGGTGAGGGTCAGGCTTCGGGGAAGTGTTAGGGTTAGGGTTCGGGCTACGGTTAGGGTTAGGGTACGGGGACGGCTTAGGGTCCAGGTGAGGGTACGGCAACACTTTAGGGGGAGCGTGCATGTGAGGGCGTGGGTTAGTGTTAGCATACGGGTGAGGATTCGGGGATGGGTGAGGGTCAGGCTTCGGGGAAGGATTAGGGTTAGGGATCGGTCTTGGTTAGGATTAGGGGACGGGGACTGTTCACGGTCCAGGTGAGGGTACGGCAACGCTTTAGGGGGAGCGTACGTGTCAGGGCGCGGGTTAGTGTTAGCGTACGGGTTAGGATTAGGGGATGGGTGAGGGTCAGGCTTCGGGGAAGGGTTAGGGAGAGGGTTCGGTCTAGGGTTAGGGTTAGGGGATGGGGACGGTTTAGGATCCAGGTGAGGGTACGGCAACGCTTTAGGGGGAGCGTGCGTGTGAGGGCGTGGGTTAGTGTTAGCGTACGGGTTAGGATTAGGGGACGGGTGAGGGTCAGGCTTCGGGGAAGGTTTAGGGTTAGGGTTCGGACTAGGGTTAGGGTTAGGGGACGGGGACGGTTTAGGGTCTAGGTGAGGGTACGACAACGCTTTAGGGGGAGCGTGCGTGAGAGGGCGCGGGTTAGTGTTAGAGTACGGGTTAGGATTAGGGGATGGGTGAGGGTCAGGCTTCGGGGAAAGGTTAGGGTTAGGGTTCGGGCTAGGGTTACAGTTAGGCGACGGGGACGGTTTAGGGTCCAGGTGAGGGTACGGCAACGCTTTAGGGGGAGCGTGCGTGTGAGGGCACGGTTTAGTGTTAGCGTACGGGTTAGGATTAGGGGATGGGTGAGGGTCAGGCTTCGGGGAAGGGTTAGTGTTAGGGTTCGGGCTAGGGTTAGGGTTAGGGGACGGGGACTGCTTAGGGTCCAGGTGAGGGTACGGCAACGCTTTAGGGGGAGCGTGCGTGTGAGGGCGCGGGTTAGTGTTAGCGTACGGGTTAGGATTAGGGGACAGGTGAGGGTCAGGCTTCGGGGAAGGGTAAGGGTTAGGGTTCGGGCTAGGGTTAGGGTTAGGGGATGGGGACGTTTTAGAGTCCAGGTGAGGGTACGGCAACGCTTTAGGGGGAGCGTGCGTGTGAGGGCGCGGGTTAGTGTTAGCGTACGGGTGAGGATTCGGGGACGGGTGAGGGTCAGGCTTCGGGGAAGGGTTAGGGTTAGGGTTCGGTCTTGGTTACGGTTAAGGGACGGGGACTGTTCACGGTCCAGGTGAGGGTACGGCAACGCTTTAGGGGGAGCGTACGTGTGAGGGCGTGGGTTAGTGTTAGCGTACGGGTTAGGATTAGGGGATGGGTGAGGGTCAGGCTTCGGGGAAGGGTTAGGGAGAGGGTTCGGTCTACGGTTAGGGTTAGGGGACGGGGACGGTTTAGGATCCAGGTGAGGGTACGGCAACGCTTTAGGGGGAGCGTGCGTGTGAGGGCGCGGGTTAGTGTTAGCGTACGGGTTAGGATTAGGGACCGGGTGAGGGTCAGGCTTCGGGGAAGGGTTAGGGTTAGGGTTCGGGCTAGGGTTAGGGTTAGGGTACGGGGACGGTTTAGGGTCCAGGTGAGGGTACGGCAACGCTTTAGGGGGAGCATGCGTGTGAGGGCACGGGTTAGTGTTAGCGTACGGATTAGGATTAGGGGACGGGTGAGGGTCAGGCTCGGGGAAGTGTTAGGGTTAGGGTTCGGGCTACGGTTAGGGTTAGGGGTCGGGGACAGTTTAGGGTCCAGTGAGGGTACGGCAACACTTTAGGGGGAGCGTGCGTGTGAGGACGTGGGTTAGTGTTAGAGTACGGGTTAGGATTAGCGGACGGCTGAGGGTCAGGCTTCAGGGAAGCGTCAGGGTTAGGGTTCGGGCTACAGTTAGGGTTAGGGCACGGGGGCAGTTTATGGTCCAGGTGAGGGTACGGCAACGCTTTAGGGGGAGCGTGCGTGTGAGGGCGCGGGTTAGTGTTAGCGTACGGGTTAGGATTAGGGGACGGGTGAGTGTCAGGCTTCGGGGAAGGGTTAGGGTTAGGGTTCGGGCTAGGGTTAGGGTTACGGACGGGGACGGTTTAGGGTCCAGGTGAGGGTACGGCAACGCTTTAGGGGGAGCGTGCGTGTGAGGGCGCGGGTCAGTGTTAGCGTACGGGTTAGGATTAGGGGACGGGTGAGGGTCAGGCTTCGGGGAAGGGTTAGGGAGAGGTTTCCGGTTAGGGTTAGGGGACGGGGACGGTTTAGGGTCCAGGTGAGGGTATGGCAACGCTTTAGGGGGAGCGTGCATGTGAGGGCATGGGTTAGTGTTAGCGTACGGGTTAGGATTAGGGGACGGGTGAGGGTCAGGCTTCGGGGAAGAGTTAGGGTTAGGGTACTGGCTAGGGTTAGGGTTAGGGGACGGGGACGGTTTAGGATCCAGGTGAGGGTACGGCAACGCTTTAGGGGGAGCGTGCGTGTGAGGGCGTGGGTTAGTGTTAGCGTACGGGTTAGGATTAGGGGACGGGTGAGTGTCAGGCTTCGGGGAAGGGTTAGGGTTAGGGTTCGGGCTAGGGTTAGGGTTAGGGGTCGGGGATGGTTTAGGGTCCAGGTGAGGGTACGGCAACGCTTTAGGGGGAGCGTGAGTGTGAGGGCGTGGGTTAGTGTTAGAGTACGGGTTAGGATTAGTGGACGGGTGAGGGTCAGGCTTCGGGGAAGGATTAGGGTTAGGGTTCGGGCTAGGGTTAGGGTTAGGGGACGGGGACGGTTTAGGGTCCAGGTGAGGGTACGGCAACGCTTTATGGGGAGGGTGCGTGTGAGGGCGTGGGTTAGTGTTAGCGTACGGGTTAGGATTAGGGGACAGGTGAGGGTCAGGCTTCGGGGAAGTGTTAGGGTTAGGGTTCGGGCTAGGGTTAGGGTTAGGGTACGGGGACGGCTTAGGGTCCAGGTGAGGGTACGGCAACACTTTAGGGGGAGCGTGCGTGTGAGGGCGTGGGTTAGTGTTAGCGTACGGGTGAGGATTTGGGGACGGGTGAGGGTCAGGCTTCGGGGAAGGGTTAGGGTTAGGGTTCGGTCTTGGTTAGGGTTAGGGGACGGGGACTGTTCACGGTCCAGGTGAGGGTACGGCAACGCTTTAGGGGGAGCGTGCGTGTGAGGGCGCGGGTTAGTGTTAGCGTACGGATTAGGATTAGGGGACGGGTGAGGGTCAGGCTTCGGGGAAGGGTTAGGGTTAGGGTTCGGGCTAGGGTTAGGGTTAGGGGTCGGGGACGGTTTAGGGTCCAGGTGAGGGTACGGCAACGCTTTAGGGGTAGCGTGCGTGTGAGGGCGTGGGTTAGTGTTAGAGTACGGGTTAGGATTAGCGGACGGGTGAGGGTCAGGCTTCGGGGAAGGGTTAGGGTTAGGGTTCGGGCTAGGGTTAGGGTTAGGGGACGGGGACGGTTTAGGGTCCAGGTGAGGGTACGGCAACGCTTAAGGGGGAGCGTGCGTGTGAGGGCGGGGGTGAGTGTTAGCGTACGGGTAAGGATTAGGGGACGGGTGAGGGTCAGGCTTCAGGGAAACGTCAGGGTTAGGGTTCGGGCTAGGGTTAGGGTTAGGGCACGGGGGCAGTTTAGGGGCCAGGTGAGTGTACGGCAACGCTTTAGGGGGAGCGTGCGTGTGAGGGCGCGGGTTAGTGTTAGCGTACGGGTTAGGATTAGGGGACGGGTGAGTGTCAGTCTTCGGGGAAGGGTTAGGGTTAGGGTTCGGGCTAGGGTTAGGGTTACGGACGGGGACGGTTTAGGGTCCAGGTGAGGGTACGGCAACGCTTTAGGGGGAGCGTGCGTGTGAGGGCGCGGGTTAGTGTTAGCGTCTGGGTTAGGATTAGGGGACGGTTGAGGATCAGGCTTCGGGGAAGGGTTAGGGAGAGGGTTCGGACTAGGGTTAGGGTTAGGGGACAGGGACGGTTTAGGGTCCAGGTGAGGGTACGGCAACGCTTTAGGGGGAGCGTGCGTGTGAGGGCGCGGGTTAGTGTTAGTGTACGGGTTAGGATTAGGGGACGGGTGAGGGTCAGGCTTCGGGGAAGGGTTAGGTTTAGGGTTCGGGCTAGGGTTAGGGTTACGGACGGGGACGGTTTAGGGTTCAGGTGAGGGTACGGCAACGCTTTAGGGGGAGCGTGCTTGTGAGGGAGCGGGTTAGTGTTAGCGTACGGGTTAGGATTAGGGGACGGGTGAGGGTCAGGCTTCGGGGAAGGGTTAGGGTTAGGGTTCGGGCTAGGGTTAGGGTTAGGGGACGGGGACGGTTTAGGGTCCAGGTGAGGGTACGGCAACGCTTTAGGGGGAGCGTGCATGTGAGGGCGCGGGTTAGTGTTAGCGTACGGATTAGGATTAGGGGACGGGTGAGGGTCAGGCTTCGGGGAAGTGTTAGGGTTAGGGTTCGGGCTAGGGTTAGGGTTAGGGGTTGGGGACGATTTAGGGTCCAGGTGAGGGTACGGCAACGCTTTAGGGGGAGCGTGCGTGTGAGGGCGTGGGTTAGTGTTAGAGTACGGGTTAGGATTAGCGGACGGGTGAGGGTCAGGCTTCGGGGAAGTGTTAGGGTTAGGGTTCGGGCTAGGGTTAGGGTTAGGGGACGGGGACGGTTTAGGGTCCAGGTGAGTGTACGGCAACGCTTAAGGGGGAGCGTGCGTGTGAGGGCGGGGGTGAGTGTTAGCGTACGGGTTAGGATTAGGGGACGGGTGAGGGTCAGGCTTCAGGGAAGCGTCAGGGTTAGGGTTCGGGCTAGGGTTAGGGTTAGGGCACGGGGGCAGTTTAGGGTCCAGGTGAGGGTACGGCAACGCTTTAGGGGGAGCGTGCGTGTGAGGGCACGGGTTAGTGTTAGCGTACGGGTTAGGATTAGGGGACTGGTGAGTGTCAGGCTTCGGGGAAGGGTTAGGGTTAGGGTTCGGGCTAGGGTTAGGGTTTCGGACGGGGACGGTTTAGGGTCCAGGTGAGGGTACGGCAACGCTTTAGGGGGAGCGTGCGTGTGAGGGCGCGGGTTAGTGTTAGCGTACGGGTTAGAATTAGGGGACGGGTGACGGTCAGGCTTCGGGGAAGGGTTAGGGAGAGGTTTCGGGCTAGGGTTAGGGTTAGGGGACGGGGACGGTTTAGGGTCCAGGTGAGGGTACGGCAGCGCTTTAGGGGGAGCGTGCGTGTGAGGGCGCGGGTTAGTGTTAGTGTACGGGTTAGGATTAGGGGACGGGTGAGGGTCAGGCTTCGGGGAAGGGTTAGGGAGAGGGTTCGGGCTAGGGTTAGGGTTAGGGGACGGGGACGGTTTAGGGTCCAGGTGAGGGTACAGCAACGTTTTAGGGGGAGCGTGCGTGTGAGGGCGCGGGTTAGTGTTAGTGTACGGGTTAGGATTAGGGGACGGGTGACGCTTAGGCTTCGGGGAAGGGTAAGGGTTAGGGTTCGGGCTAGGGATAGGGTTAGGGGACGGGGACCGTTTAGGGTCCAGGTGAGGGTACGGCAACGCTTTAGGGGGAGCGTGCGTGTGAGGGCGCGGGTTAGTGTTAGCGTACGGGTTAGGATTAGGGGACGGGGGAGGGTCAGGCTTCGGGGAAGGTTTAGGGTTAGGGTTCGGACTAGGGTTAGGGTTAGGGGACGGGGACAGTTTAGGGTCCAGGTGAGGGTACAGCAACGCTTTAGGGGGAGCGTGCGTGAGAGGGCGCGGGTTAGTGTTACCATACGGGTTAGGATTAGGGGATGGGTGAGGGTCAGGCTTCGGGGAAGTGTTAGGGTTAGGGTTCGGGCTAGGGTTAGAGTTAGGCGACGGGGACGGTTTAGGCTCCAGGTGAGGGTACGGCAACGCTTTAGGGGGAGCGTGCGTGTGAGGGCACGGGTTAGTGTTAGCGTACGGGTTAGGATTAGGGGATGGGTGAGGGTCAGGCTTCGGGGAAGAGTTAGTGTTAGGGTTCGGGCTAGGGTTAGGGTTAGGGGACGGGGACGGCTTAGGGTCCAGGTGAGGGTACGGCAACGCTTTAGGGGGAGCGTGCGTGTGAGGGCGCGGGTTAGTGTTAGCGTACGGGTTAGGATTAGGGGACAGGTGAGGGTCAGGCTTCGGGGAAGGGTAAGGGTTAGGGTTCGGGCTAGGGTTAGGGTTAGGGGATGGGGACGTTTTAGGTTCCAGGTGAGGGTACGGCAACGCTTTAGGGGGAGCGTGCGTGTGAGGGCGCGGGTTAGTGTTAGCGTACGGGTTAGGATTAGGGGACGGGTGAGGGTCAGGCTTCGGGGAAGGGTTAGGGTTGGGGTTCGGGCTAGGGTTAGAGTTACGGGACGGGGACGGTTTAGGGTCCAGGTGAGGGTACGGCAACGCTTTAGGGGGAGCGTGCGTGTGAGGGCGCGGGTTAGTGTTAGCGTACGGGTTAAGATTTGGGGACGGGTGAGGGTCAGGCTTCGGGGAAGGGTTAGGGATAGGGTTCGGGCTAGGGTTAGGGTTAGGGGACGGGGACGGTTTAGGGTCCAGGTGAGGGTACGGCAACGCTTTAGGGGGAGCGTGCGTGTGAGGGCGCGGGTCAGTGTTAGCGTACGGGTTAGGATTAGGGGACGGGTGAGGGTCAGGCTTCGGGGAAGGTTTAGGGAGAGGTTTCCGGTTAGGGTTAGGGGACGGGGACGGTTTAGGGTCCAGGTGAGGGTATGGCAACGCTTTAGGGGGAGCGTGCATGTGAGGGCGTGGGTTAGTGTTAGCGTACGGGTTAGGATTAGGGGACGGGTGAGGGTCAGGCTTCGGGGAAGGGTTTGGGTTAGGGTACGGGCTAGGGTTAGGGTTAGGGGACGGGGACGGTTTAGGATCCAGGTGAGGGTACGGCAACGCTTTAGGGGGAGCGTGCGTGTGAGGGCGCGGGTTAGTGTTAGCGTACGGGTTAGGATTAGGGAACGGGTGAGGGTCAGGCTTCGGGGAAGGGTTAGGGTTAGGGTTCGGGCTAGGGTTAGGGTTAGGGGACGGGGACGGTTTAGGGTCCAGGTGAGGGTACGGCAACGCTTTAGGGGGAGCGTGCGTGTGAGGGCGCGGGTTAGTGTTAGCGTACGGATTAGGATTTGGGGACGGGTGAGGGTCAGGCTTCGGGGAAGGGTTAGGGTTAGGGTTCGGGCTAGGGATAGGGTTAGGGGACGGGGACGGTTTAGGGTCCAGGTGAGGGTACGGCAACGCTTTAGGGGGAGCGTGCGTGTGAGGGCGCGGGTTAGTGTTAGCGTACGGGTTAGGATTAGGGGACGGGTGAGGGTCAGGCTTCGGGGAAGGGTTAGGGTTAGGGTTCGGGCTAGGGTTAGGGTTAGGGGACGGGGACGGTTTAGGGTCCAGGTGAGGGTACGGCAACGCTTTAGGGAGAGCGTGCGTGTGAGGGCGCGGGTTAGTGTTAGCGTACGGATTAGGATTAGGGGACGGGTGAGGGTCAGGCTTCGGGGAAGTGTTAGGGTTAGGGTTCGGGCTAGGGTTAGGGTTAGGGGACGGGGACGGTTTAGGGTCCAGGTGAGGGTACGGCAACGCTTTAGGGGGAGCGTGCGTGTGAGGGCGCGGGTTAGTGTTAGCGTACGGGTTAGGATTAGGGGACGGGTGAGGGTCAGGCTTCGGGGAAGGGTTAGGGTTAGGGTTCGGGCTAGGGTTAGGGTTAGGGGTCGGGGACGGTTTAGGGTCCAGGTGAGGGTACGGCAACGCTTTAGGGGGAGCGTGCGTGTGAGGGCGCGGGTTAGTGTTAGCGTACGGGTGAGGGTTCGGGGACGGGTGAGGGTCAGGCTTCGGGGAAGGGTTAGGGTTAGGGTTCGGGCTTGGTTAGGGTTAGGGGACGGGGACTGTTCACGGTCCAGGTGAGGGTACGGCAACGCTTTAGGGGGAGCGTACGTGTGAGGGCGTGGGTTAGTGTTAGCGTACGGGTTAGGATTAGGGGATGGGTGAGGGTCAGGCTTCGGGGAAGGGTTAGGGAGAGGGTTCGGTCTAGGGTTAGGGTTAGGGGACGGGGACGGTTTAGCGTCCAGGTGAGGGTACGGCAACGTTTTAGTGGGAGCGTGCGTGTGAGGGTGTGGGTTAGTGTTAGCGTACGGGTTAGGATTAGGGGATGGGTGAGGGTCAGGATTCGGGGAAGTGTTAGGGTTAGGGTTCGGGCTAGGGTTAGGGTTAGGGGTCGGGGACGGCTTAGGGTCCAGGTGAGGGTACGGCAACGCTTTAGGGGGAGCGTGCATGTGAGGGCGCGGGTTAGTGTTAGCGTACAGGTTAGGATTAGGGTACGGGTGAGGGTCAGGCTTCGGGGAAGGGTTAGGGTTAGGGTTCTGGCTAGGGTTAGGTTTAGGGGAAGGGGACGGTTTAGGGTCCAGGTGAGGGTACGGCAACGCTTTAGGGGGAGCGTGCGTGTGAGGGCGCGGGTCAGTGTTAGCGTACGGGTTAGGATTAGGGGACGGGTGAGGGTCAGGCTTCGGGGAAGGGTTAGGGAGAGGTTTCCGGTTAGGGTTAGGGGACGGGGACGGTTTAGGGTCCAGGTGAGGGTATGGCAACGCTTTAGGGGGAGCGTGCATGTGAGGGCATGGGTTAGTGTTAGCGTACGGGTTAGGATTAGGGGACGGGTGAGGGTCAGGCTTCGGGGAAGGGTTAGGGTTAGGGTTCGGGCTAGGGTTAGGGTTAGGGTACGGGGACGGCTTAGGGTCCAGGTGAGGGTACGGCAACACTTTAGGGGGAGCGTGCATGTGGGGGCGTGGGTTAGTGTTAGCATACGGGTGAGGATTCGGGGACGGGTGAGGGTCAGGCTTCGGGGAAGGGTTAGGGTTAGGGATCGGTCTTGGTTAGGATTAGGGGACGGGGACTGTTCACGGTCCAGGTGAGGGTACGGCAACGCTTTAGGGGGAGCGTACGTGTGAGGGCGCGGGTTAGTGTTAGCGTACGGGTTAGGATTAGGGGATGGGTGAGGGTCAGGCTTCGGGGAAGGGTTAGGGAGAGGGTTCGGTCTAGGGTTAGGGTTAGGGGACGGGGACGGTTTAGGATCCAGGTGAGGGTACGGCAACGCTTTAGGGGGAGCGTGCGTGTGAGGGCGCGGGTTAGTGTTAGCGTACGGGTTAGGATTAGGGGACGGGTGAGGGTCAGGCTTCGGGGAAGGTTTAGGGTTAGGGTTCAGACTAGGGTTAGGGTTAGGGGACGGGGACGTTTTAGGGTCTAGGTGAGGGTACGGCAACGCCTTAGGGGGAGCGTGCGTGAGAGGGTGCGGGTTAGTGTTAGAGTACGGTTTAGGATTAGGGGATGGGTGAGGGTCAGGCTTCGGGGAAAGGTTAGGGTTAGGGTTCGGGCTAGGGTTAGAGTTAGGCGACGGGTACGGTTTAGGGTCCAGGTGAGGGTACGGCAACGCTTTAGGGGGAGCGTGCGTGTGAGGGCACGGTTTAGTGTTAGCGTACGGGTTAGGATTAGGGGATGGGTGAGGGTCAGGCTTCGGGGAAGGGTTAGAGTTAGGGTTCGGGCTAGGGTTAGGGTTAGGGGACGGGGACTGCTTAGGGTCCAGGTGAGGGTACGGCAACGCTTTAGGGGGAGCGTGCGTGTGAGGTCGCGGGTTAGTGTTAGCGTACGGGTTAGGATTAGGGGACAGGTGAGGGTCAGGCTTCGGGGAAGGGTAAGGGTTAGGGTTCGGGCTAGGGTTAGGGTTAGGGGATGGGGACGTTTTAGAGTCCAGGTGAGGGTACGGCAACGCTTCAGGGGGAGCGTGCGTGTGAGGGCGCGGGTTAGTGTTAGCGTACGGGTGAGGATTCGGGGACGGGTGAGGGTCAGGCTTCGGGGAAGGGTTAGGGTTAGGGTTCGGTCTTGGTTACGGTTAAGGGATGGGGACTGTTCACGGTCCAGGTGAGGGTACGGCAACGCTTTAGGGGGAGCGTACGTGTGAGGGCGTGGGTTAGTGTTAGCGTACGGGTTAGGATTAGGGGACGGGTGAGGGTTAGGCTTCGGGGAAGGGTTAGTGAGAGGTTTCCGGTTAGGGTTAGGGGACGGGGACGGTTTAGGGTCCAGGTGAGGGTATGGCAACGCTTTAGGGGGAGCGTGCATGTGAGGGCATGGGTTAGTGTTAGCGTACGGGTTAGGATTAGGGGACGGGTGAGGGTCAGGCTTCGGGGAAGAGTTAGGGTTAGGGTACGGGCTAGGGTTAGGGTTAGGGGACGGGGACGGTTTAGGATCCAGGTGAGGGTACGGCAACGCTTAAGGGGGAGCGTGCGTGTGAGGGCGTGGGTTAGTGTTAGCGTACGGGTTAGGATTAGGGGACGGGTGAGTGTCAGGCTTCGGGGAAGGGTTAGGGTTAGGGTTCGGGCTAGGGTTAGGGTTAGGGGTCGGGGACGGTTTAGGGTCCAGGTGAGGGTATGGCAACGCTTTAGGGGGAGCGTGCGTGTGAGGGCGTGGGTTAGTGTTAGTGTACGGGTTAGGATTAGTGGACGGGTGAGGGTCAGGCTTCGGGGAAGGGTTAGGGTTAGGGTTCGGGCTAGGGTTAGGGTTAGGGGACGGGGACGGTTTAGGGTCCAGGTGAGGGTACGGCAACGCTTTAGGGGGAGGGTGCGTGTGAGGGCGTGGGTTAGTGTTAGCGTACGGGTTAGGATTAGGGGACGGGTGAGGGTCAGGCTTCGGGGAAGTGTTAGGGTTAGGGTTCGGGCTAGGGTTAGGGTTAGGGTACGGGGACGGCTTAGCGTCCAGGTGAGGGTACGGCAATACTTTAGGGGGAGCGTGCGTGTGAGGGCGTGGGTTAGTGTTAGCGTACGGGTGAGGATTCGGGGACGGGTGAGGGTCAGGCTTCGGGGAAGGGTTAGGGTTATGGTTCGGTCTTGGTTAGGGTTAGGGGACGGGGACTGTTCACGGTCCAGGTGAGGGTACGGCAACGCTTTAGGGGGAGCGTGCGTGTGAGGGCGTGGGTTAGTGTTAGAGTACGGGTTAGGATTAGCGGACGGGTGAGGGTCAGGCTTCGGGGAAGGGTTAGGGTTAGGGTTCGGGCTAGGGTTAGGGTTAGGGGACGGGGACGGTTTAAGGTCCAGGTGAGGGTACGGCAACGCTTAAGGGGGAGCGTGCGTATGAGGGCGGGGGTGAGTGTTAGCGTACGGGTTAGGATTAGGGGACGGGTGAGGGTCAGGCTTCAGGGAAACGTCAGGGTTAGGGTTCGGGCTAGGGTTAGGGTTAGGGCACGGGGGCAGTTTAGGGGCCAGGTGAGGGTACGGCAACGCTTTAGGGGGAGCGTGCGTGTGAGGGCGCGGGTTAGTGTTAGCGTACGGGTTAGGATTAGGGGACGGGTGAGAGTCAGGCTTCGGGGAAGGGTTAGGGTTAGGGTTCGGGCTAGGGTTAGGGTTACGGACGGGGATGGTTTAGGGTCCAGGTGAGGGTACAGCAACGCTTTAGGGGGAGCGTGCGTGTGAGGGCGCGGGTTAGTGTTAGTGTACGGGTTAGGATTAGGGGACGGGTGAGGATCAGGTTTCGGGGAAGGGTAAGGGTTAGGGTTCGGGCTAGGGATAGGGTTAGGGGACGGGGACCGTTTAGGGTCCAGGTGAGGGTACGGCAACGCTTTAGGGGGAGCGTGCTTGTGAGGGAGCGGGTTAGTGTTAGCGTACGGGTTAGGATTAGGGGACGGGTGAGGGTCAGGCTTCGGGAGAGGGTTAGGGTTAGGGTTCGGGCTAGGGTTAGGGTTAGGGGACGGGGACGGTTTAGGGTCCAGGTGAGGGTACGGCAACGCTTTAGGGGGAGCGTGCATGTGAGGGCGCGGGTTAGTGTTAGCGTACGGATTAGGATTAGGGAACGGGTGAGGGTCAGGCTTCGGGGAAGTGTTAGGGTTAGGGTTCGGGCTAGGGTTAGGGTTAGGGGTCGGGGACGGTTTAGGGTCCAGGTGAGGGTACGGCAACGCTTTAGGGGGAGCGTGCGTGTGAGGGCGTGGGTTAGTGTTAGAGTACGGGTTAGGATTAGCGGACGGGTGAGGGTCAGGCTTCGGGGAAGGGTTAGGGTTAGGGTTCGGGCTAGGGTTAGGGTTAGGGGACGGGGACGGTTTAGGGTCCAGGTGAGAGTACGGCAACGCTTAAGGGGGAGCGTGCGTGTGAGGGCGGGGGTGAGTGTTAGCGTACGGGTTAGGATTAGGGGACGGGTGAGGGTCAGGCTTCAGGGAAGCGTCAGGGTTAGGGTTCGGGCTAGGGTTAGGGTTAGGGCACGGGGGCAGTTTAGGGTCCAGGTGAGGGTACGGCAACGCTTTAGGGGGAGCGTGCGTGTGAGGGCGCGGGTTAGTGTTAGCGTACGGGTGAGGATTCGGGGACGGGTGAGGGTCAGGCTTCGGGGAAGGGTTAGGGTTAGGGTTCGGTCTTGGTTAGGGTTAGGGGACGGGGACTGTTCACGGTCCAGGTGAGGGTACGGCAACGCTTTAGGGGGAGCGTGCGTGTGAGGGCGCGGGTTAGTGTTAGCGTACGGATTAGGATTAGGGGACGGGTGAGGGTCAGGCTTCGGGGAAGGGTTAGGGCTAGGGTTCGGGCTAGGGTTAGGGTTAGGGGTCGGGGACGGTTTAGGGTCCAGGTGAGGGTACGGCAACGCTTTAGGGGGAGCGTGCGTGTGAGGGCGTGGGTTAGTGTTAGAGTTCGGGTTAGGATTAGCGGACGGGTGAGGGTCAGGCTTCGGGGAAGGGTTAGGGTTAGGGTTCGGGCTAGGGTTAGGGTTAGGGGACGGGGACGGTTTAGGGTCCAGGTGAGGGTACGGCAACGCTTAAGGGGGAGCGTGCGTGTGAGGGCGGGGGTGAGTGTTAGCGTACGGGTTAGGATTAGGGGACGGGTGAGGGTCAGGCTTCGGGGAAGCGTCAGGGTTAGGGTTCGGGCTAGGGTTAGGGTTAGGGCACGGGGGCAGTTTAGGGTCCAGGTGAGGGTACGGCAACGCTTTAGGAGGAGCGTGCGTGTGAGGGCGCGGGTTAGTGTTAGCGTACGGGTTAGGATTAGGGGACGGGTGAGGGTCAGGCTTCGGGGAAGGGTTAGGGTTGGGGTTCGGGCTAGGGTTAGAGTTACGGGACGGGGACGGTTTAGGATCCAGGTGAGGGTACGGCAACGCTTTAGGGGGAGCATGCGTGTGAGGGCGCGGGTTAGTGTTAGCGTACGGGTTAAGATTTGGGGACGGGTGAGGGTCAGGCTTCGGGGAAGGGTTAGGGATAGGGTTCGGGCTAGGGTTAGGGTTAGGGGACGGGGACGGTTTAGGGTCCAGGGGAGTGTACGGCAATGCTTTAGGGGGAGCGTGCGTGTGAGGGCGTGGGTTAGTGTTAGCGTACGGGTTAGGATTAGGGGACGGGTGAGGGTCAGGCTTCGGGGAAGGGTTAGGGTTAGGGTTCGGGCTAGGGTTAGTGTTAGGGGACGGGAACGGTTTAGGGTCCAGGTGAGGTTACGGCAACACTTTAGGGGGAGCGTGCGTGTGAGGGCGCGGGTTAGTGTTAGCGTACGGATGAGGATTCGGGGACGGGTGAGGGTCAGGCTTCGGGGAAGTGTTAGGGTTAGGGTTCGGGCTTGGTTAGGGTTAGGGGACGGGGACTGTTTACGGTCCAGTTGAGGGTACGGCTACGCTTTAGGGGGAGCGTACGTGTGAGGGCGCAGGTTAGTGTTAGCGTACGGGTTAGGATTAGGGGATGGGTGAGGGTCAGGCTTCGGGGAAGGGTTAGGGAGAGGGTTCGGTCTAGGGTTAGGGTTAGGGGACGGGGACGGTTTAGAGTCCAGGTGAGGGTACGGCAACGCTTTAGGGGGAGCGTGCGTGTGAGGGCGTGGGTTAGTGTTAGCGTACGGGTTAGGATTAGGGGACGGGTGAGGGTCAGGCTTCGGGGAAGGGTTAGGGTTAGGGTTCGGACTAGGGTTAGGGTTAGGGGTCGGGGACGGTTTAGGGTCCAGGAGAGGGTACGGCAACGCTTTAGGGGGAGCGTGCGTGTGAGGGCGCGGGTTAGTGTTAGCGTACGGATTAGGATTAGGGGACGGGTGAGGGTCAGGCTTCGGAGAAGGGTTAGGGTTAGGGATCGGGCTAGGGTTAGGGTTAGGGGACGGGGACGGTTTAGGGTCCAGGTGAGGGTACGGCAACGCTTTAGGGGGTCGTGCGTGTGAGGGCGCGGGTTAGTGTTAGCGTACGGATTAGGATTAGGGGACGGGTGAGGGTCAGGCTTCGGGGAAGGGTTAGTGTTATGGTTCGGGTTAGGGTTAGTTTTAGGGGAAGGGGACGGCTTAGGGTCCAGGTGAGGGTACGGCAACGCTTTACGGGGAGCGTGCGTGTGAGGGCGCGGGTCAGTGTTAGCGTACGGGTTAGGATTAGGGGACGGGTGAGGGTCAGGCTTCGGGGAAGGGTTAGGGTTAGGGTTCGGGCTACGGTTAGGGTTAGGGGTCGGGGACGGTTTAGGGTCCAGGAGAGAGTACGGCAACGCTTTAGGGGGAGCGTGCGTGTGAGGGTGCGGGTTAGTGTTAGCGTACGGGTTAGGATTAGGGGACGGGTGAGGGTCAGGCTTCGGAGAAGGGTTAGGGTTAGGGTTCGGGCTAGGGTTAGGGTTAGGGGACGGGGACGGTTTAGGGTCCAGGTGAGGGTACGGCAACGCTTTAGGGGGAGTGTGCGTGTGAGGGCGTGGGTTAGTGTTAGCGTACGGGTTAGGATTAGGGGACGGGTGAGGGTCAGGCTTCGGGGAAGGGTTAGGGTTAAGATTCGGGCTAGGGTTAGGGTTAGGGGACGGGGACGGTTTAGGGTCCAGGTGAGGGTACGGCAACGCTTTAGGGGGTCGTGCGTGTGAGGGCGCGGGTTAGTGTTAGCGTACGGATTAGGATTAGGGGACGGGTGAGGGTCAGGCTTCGGGGAAGGGTTAGTGTTATGGTTCGGGTTAGGGTTAGGGTTAGGGGAAGGGGACGGCTTAGGGTCCAGGTGAGGGTACGGCAACGCTTTAGGGGGAGCGTGCGTGTGAGGGCGCGGGTCAGTGTTAGCGTACGGGTTAGGATTAGGGGACGGGTGAGGGTCAGGCTTCGGGGAAGGGTTAGGGAGAGGTTTCCGGTTAGGGTTAGGGGACGGGGACGGTTTAGGGTCCAGGTGAGGGTATGGCAACGCTTTAGGGGGAGCGTGCATGTGAGGGCATGGGTTAGTGTTAGCGTACGGTTTAAGATTAGGGGACGGGTGAAGGTCAGGCTTCGGGGAAGGGTTAGGGTTAGGGTACGGGCTAGGGTTAGGGTTAGGGGACGGGGACGGTTTAGGATCCAGGTGAGGGTACGGCAACGCTTTAGGGGGAGCGTGCGTGTGAGGGCGTGAGTTAGTGTTAGCGTACGGGTTAGGATTAGGGGACGGGTGAGTGTCAGGCTTCGGGGAAGGGTTAGGGTTAGGGTTCGGGCTAGGGTTAGGGTTAGGGGTCGCGGACGGTTTATGGTCCAGGTGAGGGTACGGCAACGCTTTAGGGGGAGCGTGCGTGTGAAGGCGTGGGTTAGTGTTAGAGTACGGGTTAGGATTAGTGGACGGGTGAGGGTCAAGCTTCGGGGAAGGGTTAGGGTTAGGGTTCGGGCTAGGGTTAGGGTTAGGGGACGGGGACGGTTTAGGGTCCAGGGGAGGGTACGGCAACGCTTTAGGAGGAGGGTGCGTGTGAGGGCGTGGGTTAGTGTTAGCGTACGGGTTAGGATTAGGGGACGGGTGAGGGTCAGGCTTCGGGGAAGAGTTAGGGTTAGGGTTCGGGCTAGGGTTAGGGTTAGGGTACGGGGACGGCTTAGGGTCCAGGTGAGGGTACGGCAACACTTTAGGGGGAGCGTGCGTGTGAGGGCGTGGGTTAGTGTTAGCGTACGGGTGAGGATTCGGGGACGGGTGAGGGTCAGGCTTCGGGGAAGGGTTAGGGTTAGGGTTCGGTCTTGGTTAGGGTTAGGGGACGGGGACTGTTCACAGTCCAGGTGAGGGTACGGCAACGCTTTAGGGGGAGCGTACGTGTGAGGGCGCGGGTTAGTGTTAGTGTACGGGTTAGGATTAGGGGATGGGTGAGGGTCAGGCTTCGGGGAAGGGTTAGGGAGAGGGTTCGTTCTAGGGTTAGGGTTAGGGGACGGGGACGGTTTAGGATCCAGGTGAGGGTACGGCAACGCTTTAGGGGGAGCGTGCGTGTGAGGGCGCGGGTTACTTTTAGCGTACGGGTTAGGATTAGGGAACGGGTGAGGGTCAGGCTTCGGGGAAGGGTTAGGGGTAGGGTTCGGGCTAGGGTTAGGGTTAGGGGACGGGGACGGTTTAGGGTCCAGGTGAGGGTACGGCAACGCTTTAATGGGAGCGTGCGTGTGAGGGCGCGGGTTAGTGTTAGCGTACGGATTAGGATTAGGGGACGGGTGAGGGTCAGGCTTCGGGGAAGGGTTAGGGTTAGGGTTCGGGCTAGGGTTAGGGTTAGGGGTCGGGGACGGTTTAGGGTCCAGGTAAGGGTACGGCAACGCTTTAGGGGGAGCGTGCATGTGAGGGCGTGGGTTAGTGTTAGAGTACGGGTTAGGATTAGCGGACGGGTGAGGGTCAGGCTTCGGGGAAGGGTTACGGTTAGGGTTCGGGCTAGGGTTAGGGTTAGGGGACGGGAACGGATTAGGGTCCAGGTGAGAGTATGGCAACGCTTAAGGGGGAGCGTGCGTGTGAGGGCGGGGGTCAGTGTTAGCGTATGGGTTAGGATTAGGGGACGGGTGAGGGTCAGGCTTCAGGGAAGCGTCAGGGTTAGGGTTCGGGCTAGGGTTAGGGTTAGGGCACGGGGGCAGTTTAGGGTCCAGGTGAGGGTACGGCAACGCTTTAGGGGGAGCGTGCGTGTGAGGGCGCGGGTTAGTGTTAGCGTACGGGTTAGGATTAGGGGACGGGTGAGTGTCAGGCTTCGGGGAAGGGTTAGGGTTAGGGTTCGGGCTAGGGTTAGGGTTACGGACGGGGACGGTTTAGGGTCCAGGTGAGGGTACGGCAACGCTTTAGGGGGAGCGTGCGTGAGAGTGCGCGGGTTAGTGTTACCGTACGGGTTAGGATTAGGGGATGGGTGAGGGTCAGGCTTCGGGGAAGTGTTAGGGTTAGGGTTCGGGCTAGGGTTAGAGTTAGGCGACGGGGACGGTTTAGGGTCCAGGTGAGGGTACGGCAACGCTTTAGGCGGAGCGTGCGTGTGAGGGCACGGGTTAGTGTTAGCGTACGGGTTAGGATTAGGGGATGGGTGAGTGTCAGGCTTCGGGGAAGGGTTAGTGTTAGGGTTCGGGCTAGGGTTAGGGTTAGGGGACGGGGACGGCTTAGGGTCCAGGTGAGGGTACGGCAACGCTTTAGGGGGAGCATGCGTGTGAGGGTGCGGGTTAGTGTTAGCGTACGGGTTAGGATTAGGGGACAGGTGAGGGTCAGGCTTCGGGGAAGGCTAAGGGTTAGGGTTCGGGCTAGGGTTAGGGTTAGGGGATGGGGACGTTTTAGGGTCCAGGTGAGGGTACGGCAACGCTTTAGGGGGAGCGTGCGTGTGAGGGCGCGGGTTAGTGTTAGCGTACGGGTTAGGATTAGGGGACGGGTGAGAGTCAGGCTTCGGGGAAGTGTTAGGGTTGGGGTTCGGGCTAGGGTTAGAGTTACGGGACGGGGACGGTTTAGGGTCCAGGTGAGGGTACGGCAACGCTTTAGGGGGAGCGTGCGTGTGAGGGCGCGGGTTAGTGTTAGCGTACGGGTTAAGATTTGGGGACGGGTGAGGGTCAGGCTTCGGGGAAGGGTTAGGGATAGGGTTCGGGCTAGGGTTAGGGTTAGGGGACGGGGACTGTTTAGCGTCCAGGGGAGTGTACGGCAATGCTTTAGTGGGAGCGTGCATGTGAGGGCGTGGGTTAGTGTTAGCGTACGGGTTAGGATTAGGGGACGGGTGAGGGTCAGGCTTCGGGGAAGTGTTAGGGTTAGGGTTCGGGCTAGGGTTAGGGTTAGGGGACGGGGACGGTTTAGGGTCCAGGTGAGGGTACGGCAACACTTTAGGGTGAGCGTGCGTGTGAGGGCGCGGGTTAGTGTTAGCGTATGGGTGAGGATTCGGGGACGGGTGAGGGTCAGGCTTCGGGGAAGGGTTAGGGTTAGGGTTCGGGCTTGGTTAGGGTTAGGGGACGGGGACTGTTTACGGTCCAGTTGAGGGTACGGCAACGCTTTAGGGGGAGCGTGCGTGTGAGGGCTTGGGTTAGTGTTAGCGTACGGGTTAGGATTAGGGGACGGGTGAGGGTCAGGCTTCGGGGAAGGGTTAGGGTTAAGGTTCGGGCTAGGGTTAGGGTTAGGGGACGGGGACGGTTTAGGGTCCAGGTGAGGGTACGGCAACGCTTTAGGGGGAGCGTGCGTGTGAGGGCGCGGGTTAGTGTTAGCGTACGGATTAGGATTAGGGGACGGGTGAGGGTCAGGCTTCGGGGAAGGGTTAGGGTTAGGGTTCGGGCTAGGGTTAGGGTTAGGGGACGGGGACGGTTTAGGGTCCAGGTGAGGGTACGGCAACGCTTTAGGGGGAGCGTGCGTGTGAGGGCGCGGGTCAGTGTTAGCGTACCGGTTAGGATTAGGGGACGGGTGAGGGTCAGGTTTCGGGGAAGGGTTAGGGAGAGGTTTCCGGTTAGGTTTAGGGGACGGGGACGGTTTAGGGTCCAGGTGAGGGTATGGCAACGCTTTAGGGGGAGCGTGCATGTGAGGGCGTGGGTTAGTGTTAGCGTACGTGTTAGGATTAGGGGACGGGTGAGGGTCAGGCTTCGGGGAAGGGTTTGGGTTAGGGTACGGGCTAGGGTTAGGGTTAGGGGACGGGGACGGTTTAGGATCCAGGTGAGGGTACGGCAATGCTTTAGGGGGAGCGTGCGTGTGAGGGCACGGTTTATTGTAGGCGTACGGGTTAGGATTAGGGGACGGGTGAGGGTCAGGTTCCGGGGAAGGGTTAGGGTTAGGGTGCGGGCTAGGGTTAGGTTTAGGGTTAGGGGACGGTTTAGGGTCCAGGTGAGGGTACGGCAACGCTTTAGGGGGAGCGTGCGTGTGAGGGCGTGGGTTAGTTTTAGCGTACGGGTTAGGATTAGGGGACGGGTGAGGGTCAGGCTTCGGGGAAGGGTTAGGGTTAGGGTTCGGGCTAGGTTTAGGGTTAGGGGATGGGGACGGTTTAGGGTCCAGGGGAGGGTACGGCAATGCTTTAGGGGGAGCGTGCGTGTGAGGGCGTGGGTTAGTGTTAGCGTACGGGTTAGGATTAGGGGACGGGTGAGGGTCAGGCTTCGGGGAAGTGTTAGGGTTAGGGTTCGGGCTAGGGTTAGGGATAGGGTACGGGGACGGTTTAGGGTCCAGGTGAGGGTACGGCAACGCTTTAGGGGGAGCGTGCGTGTGAGGGCACGGGTTAGTGTTAGCGTACGGGTTAGGATTAGGGGATGGGTGAGGGTCAGGCTTCGGGGAAGGGTTAGTGTTAGGGTTTGGGCTAGGGTTAGGGTTAGGGGACGGGGACGGCTTAGGGTCCAGGTGAGGGTACGGCAACGCTTTAGGGGGAGCGTGCGTGTGAGGGTGCGGGTTAGTGTTAGCGTACGGGTTAGGATTAGGGGACAGGTGAGGGTCAGGCTTCGGGGAAGGCTAAGTGTTAGGGTTCGGGCTAGGGTTAGGGTTAGGGGATGGGGACGTTTTAGGGTCCAGGTGAGGGTACGGCAACGCTTTAGGGGGAGCGTGCGTGTGAGGGCGCGGGTTAGTGTTAGCGTACGGATTAGGATTAGGGGACGGGTGAGGGTCAGGCTTCGGGGAAGGGTTAGGGTTATGGTTCGGGTTAGGGTTAGGGTTAGGGGAAGCGGACGGCTTAGGGTCCAGGTGAGGGTACGGCAACGCTTTAGGGGGAGCGTGCGTGTGAGGGCGTGGGTTAGTGTTAGCGTACGGGTTAGGATTAAGGTACGGGTGAGGGTCAGGCTTCGGGGAAGGGTTAGGGTTAGGGTTCGGGCTAGGGTTAGGGTTAGGGGACGGGGACGGTTTAGGGTCCAGGTGAGGTTACGGCAACGCTTTAGGGGGAGCGTGCGTGTGAGGGCGCGGGTCAGTGTTATCGTACGGGTTAGGATTAGCGGACGGGTGAGTGTCAGGCTTCGGGGAAGGGTTAGGGAGAGGTTTCCGGTTAGGGATAGGGTACGGGGACGGTTTAGGGTCCAGGTGAGGGTACGTCAAAACTTTAGGGGGAGCGTGCGTGTGAGGGCGTGGGTTAGTGTTAGCGTACGGGTGAGGATTCGGGGACGGGTGAGGGTCAGGCTTCGGGGAAGGGTTAGGGTTAGGGTTCGGTCTTGGTTAGGGTTAGGGTACGGGGACTGTTCACGGTCCAGGTGAGGGTACTGCAACGCTTTAGGGGGAGCGTACGTGTGAGGGCGCGGGTTAGTGTTAGCGTACGGGTTAGGATTAGGGGACGGGTGAGGGTCAGGCTTCGGGGAAGGGTTAGGGTTAGGGTTCGGGCTAGGGTTAGTGTTAGAGGACGGGGACGGTTTAGGGTCCAGGGGAGGGTACGACAATGCTTTACGGGGAGCGTACGTCTGAGGGCGCGGGTTAGTGTTAGCGTACTGGTTAGGAATAGGTTTCGGGTGAGGGTCAGGCTTCGGGGAAGGGTTAGGGTTAGGGTTCGGGCTAGGGTTAGGGTTAAGGGACGGGGACGGTTTAGTGTCCATGGGAGGGTACGGCAACGAATTGGGGGAGCGTAGGTGTGAGGGCGCGGGTTAGTGTTCGCTTATGGGTTAGGACTAGGGGACGGGTGGGGGTCAGGCTTCGGGGAAATTTTAGGGTGAGGGTTCGGGCTAGGGTTAGGGTTAGGGGATGGGGACGGTTTAGAGTCCAGGGGAGGGTACAACAACGCTTTAGGGGGAGCGTACGTGTGAAGGCGCGGGTTAGTATTAGCGTAAGGGTTAGGATTAGGGGACGGGTGAGGGTCAAACTTCGGGGAAGGGTTAGGGTTAGGGTTCAGGCTAGGGTTAGGGTTAGGGTTAGGGGACGGGGACGGTATAGGGTCCAGGGGTGTGTACAACAACGCTTTAGGGGGAGCGTGCGTGTGAGGGCGCGGGTTAGTGTTCGCGTACGAGTTAGGATTAGGGGACGGGTGAGTGTCATGCTTCGGGGAAGGGTTAGGGTTAGGGTTCGAGCTAGGATTAGGGTTAGGGGACGGGGACGGTTTAGGGTCCATGGGAGTGTACGGCAACGATTTGGGGGAGCGTAGGTGTGAGGGCGCGGGTTAGTGTTCGCTTACGGGTTAGGATTAGGGGACGGGTGAGGGTCAGGCTTCGGGGAAGGTTTAGGGTTATGGTTCGGGCTAGGGTTAGGGTTAGGGGACGGGGACGGTTTAGGGTCCATGGGAGGGTACAACAACTCTTTAGGGGGAGCGTACGTGTGAGGGCGCGGGTTAGTGTTAGCGTACGGGTTAGGATTAGGGGACGGGTGAGCGTCAGGCTTCGGGGAAGTGTTAGGGTTAGGGTTCGGGCTAGGGTTAGGGTTAGGGGATGGGGACGGTTTAGGGTCCAGGGGAGGGTACGAAAACGCTTTAGGGGGAGCGTTCGTGTGAGGGCGCGGGTTAGTGTTAGCGTACGGGTTATGATTAGGGGACGGGTGAGGGTCAGGCTTCAGGGAAGGGTTAGGGTTAGGGTTCGGGCTAGGGTTAGGGTTAGGGGACGGGGACGGTTTAGGATCCAGGGGAGGGTACGACAACGCTTTAGGGGGAGCGTACATGTGAGGGCGCGGGTTAGTGTTCGCGTACGGGTTAGGATTAGGGGACGGGTGAGGGTCAGGCTTCGGGGAAGGGTTAGGGTTAGGGTTCGGGCTAGGGTTAGGGTTAGGAGACGGGGACGGTTTAGGGTGCAGGGGAGGGTATGACAACGCTTTAGGGGAAGCGTACGTGTGAGGGCGCGGGTTAGTGTAAGCGTACGGGTTAGGATTATGGGACGGGTGAGGGTCAGGCTTCGGGGAAGGGTTAGGGTTAGGGTTCGGGCTAGGGTTAGGGTTAGGGGACGGGGACGGTTTAGGGTCCAGGGGAGGGTACGGCAACGCTTTAGGGGGCGTGTACGTGTGAGGGCGCAGGTTAGTGTTCGCGTATGGGTTAGGATTAGGGGACGGGTGAGTGTTAGGCTTCGGGGAAGGATTAGGGTTAGGGTTCGGGCTAGGGTTAGGGTTAGGGGACGGGGACGGTTTAGGGTCCAGGGGAGGGTGCGAAAACGCCTTAGGGGGAACGTACGTGTGAGGGAGCGGGTTAGTGTTCGCGTACGGGTTAGGATTAGGGGACGGGTGAGTGTCAGGCTTTGGGGAAGGGTTAGGGTTAGGGTTCGGGCTAGGGTTAGGGTAGGGGACGGGGACGGTTTAGGGTCCAGGGGAGGGTACAGCAACGCTTTAGGGGGAGCGTACGTGTGAGGGTGCGGGTTAGTGTGAGCGTACGGGTTAGGATTAGGGGACGGGTGAGGGTCAGGCTTCGGGGAAGGGTTAGGGTTAGGGTTCGGGCTAGGGTTAGGTTTAGGGGACGGGGACAGTTTAGGGTCCAGGGGAGGGTACGGCAACGCTTTAGGGGGAGCGTACGTGTGAGGGCGCGGTTTAGTGTTAGCGTACGGGTTAGATTTAGGGGACGGGTGAGGGTCAGGCTTCGGGGAAGGGTTAGGGTTAGGGTTCCGTCTAGGGTTAGGGTTAGGGGACGGGGACGGTATAGGGTCCAGGGGCGGGTACAACAACGCTTTAGGGGGAGCGTACGTGTGAGGGCGCCGGTTAGTGTTCGCGTACGGGTTAGGATTAGGGGACAGGTGAGGGTCAGGCTTCGGGGAAGTGTTAGGGTTAGGGTTCGGGCTAGGTTTAGGGTTAGGGGACGGGGACGGTTTAGGGTCCAGGGGAGGGTACGAAAACGCTTTAGGGGGAGCGTACGTCTGAGGGCGCGGGTTAGTGTTAGCGTACTGGTTAGGATTGTTTTGAGTGAGGGTCAGGCTTCGGGGAAGGGTTAGGGTTAGGGTTCGGGCTAGGGTTAGGGTTAGGGGACGGGGACGGTTTAGGGTCCATGGGAGGGTACGGCAACGAATTGGGGGAGCGTAGGTGTGAGGGCGCGTGTTAGTGTTCGCTTACGGGTTAGGATTAGGGGACGGGTGGTGGTCAGGCTTCGGGGAAGGGTTAGGGTTAGGGTTCGGGATAGGGTTAGTGTTAGGGGACGGGGACGGTTTAGGGTCCAGGGGAGGGTACGACAATGCTTTACGGGGAGCGTACGTCTGAGGGCGCGGGTTAGTGTTAGCGTACGGGTTAGGATTAGGTTTCGGGTGAGGGTCAGGCTTCGGGGAAGGGTTAGGGTTAGGGTTCGGGCTAGGGTTAGGGTTAAGGGACGGGGACGGTTTAGGGTCCATGGGAGGGTACGGCAACGAATTGGGGGAGCGTAGCTGTGAGGGCGCGGCTTAGTGTTCGCTTATGGGTTAGCATAAGGGGACGAGTGGGGGTCAGGCTTTGGGAAAGTGTTAGGGTTAGGGTTTGGGCTAGGGTTAGGGTTAGGGGACGGGGATGCTTTAGGGTCCAGGGGAGGGTACGACAACGCTTTAGGGGGAGCGTACCTGTGAGGGCGCATGTTAGTGTTCGCGTACGGGTTAGGATTAGGGGACGGGTGAGGGTCAGGCTTTGGGGAAGGGTTAGGGTTAGGGTTCGGGCTAGGGTTAGTGTTAGGGGACGGGGACGGTTTAGGGTCCACGGGAGGGTACGACAATGCTTTCGGGGGAGCGTACCTGTGAGGGCGCATGTCAGTGTTCGCGTTCGGGTTAGGATTAGGGGACGGGTGAGGGTCAGGCTTCGGGGAAGTGTTAGGGTTAGGGTTCGGGCTAGGGTTAGTGTTAGGGGACGGGGACGGTTTAGGGTCCAGGTGAGGGTACGACAACTGTTTAGGGGGAGCGTACGTGTGAGGGCACGGTTTATGTTAGCGTACGGGTTTGGATTAGTGGACAGGTGAGGGGAAGGCTCCTGGGAAGGGTTAGGGTTAGGGTTCCGGCTAGGTTTATGGTTACGGGATGGGGACGGTTTAGGGTCCAGGTGAGTGTATGACAACGGTTTAGGGGGAGCGTACGTGTGAGGGCACGGGTTAGTGTTAGAGTACGGGTTAGGATTAGGGGACAGATGAGGGGAAGGCTTCGGGGAAGGCTTAGTGTTAGGGTTCGGGATAGGGTTAGGGTTAGGGGAAGGGTACGGTTTAGGGTCCAGTTGAGGGTACGACAACGGTTTAGGGGGAGCGTACGTGTGAGAGCACAGGTTAGTGTTAGCGTACGGGTTAGGTTTAGGGGACGGGTGAGGGGAAGGCTTCGGGGAAGGGTTAGGATTAGGGTTCGGGCTAGGGTTAGGGGACGGGAATGGGGACAGATTAGGGTCCAGGTGAGGGTACGACAACCGATTAGGGGGAGCGTACGTGTGAGGGCACAGGTTAGTGTTAGCGTACGGGTTAGGATTCGGGGACGGGTGAGGGGAAGGCTTCGGGGAAGGGTTAGGGTTAGGGTTCGGGCTAGGTTTAGGATTAGGGGACGGGGACGGTTTAGGGTCCAGGTTAGGGTACGACTACGGTTTAGGGGGAGTGTTCGTGTGAGGGCTCGGTATAGTGTTAGCATACGGCTTAGGATTAGGGGACGGGTGAGGGGAAGGCTTCAGGGAAGGGTTAGGGTTAGGGTTCGGGCTAGGGTTAAGGTTAGGGTACGGGGACGGTTTAGGGTCCAGGTCAGGTTACGACAACGGTTTAGGGGGAGGGTACGTGTGAGGGCACGGGTTAGTGTTAGTGTACGGGTTCGGATTAGGGGACGGGTGAGGGGAGGGCTTCGGAGAAGGGTTAGGGTTAGGGTTCGGTCTAGGGTTAGCGTTAGGGGACAAGGACGGTTTAGGGTCCAGGTGAGGGTACGACAACGGTTTAGGGGGAGCGTACGTGTGAGGGCAATTGTTAGTGTTAGCGTACAGGTTAGGATTAGGGGACGGGTGAAAGTAAGGCTTCGGGGAAGGGTTAGGGTTAGGGTTCGGGCTAGGGTTAGGGTTAGGGGACGGGGATGGTTTAGGGTCCAGGTGAGGGTACGACAACCGTTTAGGGGGTGCGTACTTGTGAGGGCACGGGTTAGTGTTAGCAAACGGCTTAGGATTAGGGCACGGGTGAGGGGAAGGCTTCGGGGAAGAGTTAGGGTTACAGTTCGGGCTAGGGTTAGTGTTAGGGGACGGGGACTGTTTAGGGTCCAGGTGAGTGTACAACAACGTTTTAGGGGGAGCGTACGTGTGAGGGCACGGGTTAGTGTTAGCGTACGGCTTAGTAATAGAGGACGGCTGAGTGGAAGGCTCCAGGGAAGGTTTTGGGTTAGGGTTCCGGCTGGGTTAGGGTTACGGGATGGGGACGGTTTAGGGTCCAGGTGAGTGTATGACAACGGTTTAGGGGGAGCGTACGTGTGAGAGCACGGGTTAGTGTTAGAGTACGGGTTAGGATTAGGAGACAGATGAGGGGAAGGCTTCGGGAAATGCTTAGTGTTAGGATTCGGGCTAGGGTTAGGGTTAGGGGACGGCGACGGTTTAGGGTCCAGGGGAGGGTACGAAAACGCTTTAGGGGGAGCGTACGTGTGAGGGCGCGGGTTAGTGTTAGCGTACTGGTTAGGATTAGGTTTCGCGTGAGGGTCAGGCTTCGGGGAAGGGTTAGGGTTAGGGTTCGGGCTAGCGTTAGGGTTAGGGGACGGGGACGGTTTAGGGTCCATGGGAGGGTATGGCAACGAATTGGGGGAGCGTAGGTGTGAGGGCGCGGGTTAGTGTTCGCTTATGGGTTAGCATAAGGGGACGAGTGGGGGTCAGGCTTCGGGGAAGGGTTAGGGTTAGGGTTCGGGCTAGGGTTAGGGTTAGGGGACGGGGACGGTTTAGGGTCCATGGGAGGGTACGACAACGCTTTAGGGGGAGCGTACGTGTGAGGGCGCGGGTTAGTGTTAGCGTACGGGTTAGGATTAGGGGACGGGTGAGTGTCAGGCTTCGGGGAAGTGTTAGGGTTAGGGTTCGGCCTAGGGATAGTGTTAGGGGACGGGGACGGTTTAGGGTCCAGGGGAGGGTACGACAACGCTTTAGGGGGAGCGTACCTGTGAGGGCGCATGTTAGTGTTCGCGTACGGGTTAGGATTAGGGGACGGGTGAGGGTCAGGCTTCGGGGAAGTGTTAGGGTTTGGGTTCGGGCTATGGTTAGTGTTAGGGGACGGGGACGGTTTAGGGTCCACGGGAGGGTACGACAATGCTTTAGGGGGAGCGTACCTGTGAGGGCGCATGTTAGTGTTCGCGTACGGGTTAGGATTAGGGGACGGGTGAGGGTCAGGCTTCGGGGAAGTGTTAGGGTTAGGGTTCGGGCTAGGGTTAGTGTTAGGGGACGGGGACGGTTTAGGGTCCAGGTGAGGGTACGACAACTGTTTAGGGGGAGCGTACGTGTGAGGGCACGGTTTATGTTAGCGTACGGGTTTGGATTAGGGGACAGGTGAGGGGAAGGCTCCTGGGAAGGGTTAGGGTTAGGGTTCCGGCTAGGTTTAGGGTTACGGGATGGGGACGGTTTAGGGTCCAGGTGAGTGTATGACAACGGTTTAGGGGGAGCGTACGTGTGAGGGCACGGGTTAGTGTTAGAGTACGGGTTAGGATTAGGGGACAGATGAGGGGAAGGCTTCGGGGAAGGCTTAGTGTTAGGGTTCGGGATAGGGTTAGGGTTAGGGGAAGGGTACGGTTTAGGGTCCAGTTGAGGGTACGACAACGGTTTAGGGGGAGCGTACGTGTGAGAGCACAGGTTAGTGTTAGCGTACGGGTTAGGATTAGGGGACGGGTGAGGGGAAGGCTTCGGGGAAGGGTTAGGATTAGGGTTCGGGCTAGGGTTAGGGGACGGGAACGGGGACAGATTAGGGTCCAGGTGAGGGTACGACAACCGATTAGGGGGAGCGTACGTGTGAGGGCAGAGGTTAGTGTTAGCGTACGGGTTAGGATTCGGGGACGGGTGAGGGGAAGGCTTCGGGGAAGGGTTAGGGTTAGGGTTCGGGCTAGGGTTAGGATTAGGGGACGGGGACGGTTTAGGGTCCAGGTTAGGGTACGACTACGGTTTAGGGGGAGTGTTCGTGTGAGGGCTCGGGATAGTGTTAGCATACGGGTTAGGATTAGGGGACGGGTGAGGGGAAGGTTTCAGGGAAGGGTTAGGGTTAGGGTTCGGGGTAAGTTTAGGGTTAGGGAACGGGGACGGTTTAGGGTCCAGGTGAGGGTATGACATCGTTTCATGGGGAGCGTGCGTGTGAGGGCACGGGTTAGTGTTAGCGTACGGGTTAGGATTAGGGGACGTGTGAGGGGAAGGCTTCGGGGAAGGGTTAGGGTTAGGGTTCGGTCTAGGGTTAGGGGTAGGTGACGGGGACGGTTTAGGGTCCAGATGAGCGTATGACAATGGTTTAGGGGGAGCGTACGTGTGAGGGCACGGTTTAGTGTTAGCGTTCGGGTTAGGATTAGGTGACGGGTGAGGGGACGGCTCTGGGGAAGTGTTAGAGTTAGGGTTCGGGTTAGGGTTAGGGTTAGGGTTAGGTTTTGAGTACGTTTTAGGGTCCAGGTGCGGGTACGAAAACGGTTTAGGGTGAGCGTACGTTTGAGGGCATGGGTTAGTGTTAGCGTACGGGTTAGTACTAGGGAATGGGTTAGGGTAAGGCTTCGGGGAAGGGTTAGGGTGGATCATACTCTGGGTTCCACATGCATGTTTTAGCTGAAGGAAGAATACCTTAAACCTGGAGAGTTGAGACCCGTGGAATGGGTACCATGCAATATGACTTCAAAGGGTCTTCATTTGCTCACTGAACCTCTCCAATCCTATCACTGCTGCGTTTATGCCCCTGTACACACGCTTGATTCTCTTTTGGAGACATAGCAATCCATAGGTTTTAAGATACTTACTAGTCAGGTACATTCTTAGGCCTTTAATATGGGGTGTTGAGTCCATTTTCTTGAGCAAGGAGTAGCTCTTGTCTATTCCATATTTGGCTTAAGGAACTTTATCTGTGCTCATTTCAATCTCTGGTTTTATGCAGCACCCCAACTCAACTTTACCCTTAAGCAAGCATAAGTTGGTTTTCTAAATTTGAGACCCTGTTCTGTTCTGTAATTCAGTTCCTGTGTAGCCAAGTTTACATTCCGTGTATTACTCATTTCTTATGATGTTTCTTTTTCTGTGTGACTTATTTCAGTTAGAATCATCATACCTGAATCCACGCATTGTGCTGCTAAGGGCCTGATGATATAGATTTCATTGCTGAGTGATATTGCTTTGTAAGTAAATACCACAACTTCTTTATCCATTTTTCACTTTCTGCGATGTTGAACTTGTACTGTAAACGAAGTTCTTGTAAACAGAGGCGTCCCAAACTTTGGGGTGACTGTGTCTTTTTGATTTTAATTTCCCTAAGCTATAGGACCATAAGTGGAAGTGCCCTAGGCTCTGTTGCTTTGTTTTTTAGATGTTTCAGGAAACACCATACACTTCTCCCGAGTGTCTGTTGGCAATTTACATCCCGCCCATCAGCATAACAAGGCTCCCAGTTCTCCATGGCCTGTCCTGCCTTTCTGGATTTTACACTTTTTTCAGATGGCCCTTTTGACCGGGGGGAAGTGAGACTTCATTGTCGTGCAGATTTCCTTTGCAAGCTTGCTTGGTTGGCCAAAAAGGGCATATGCGTTTTTTCCTGAATATATTCAGGATAAAACGAATATGCCCTTTTTGGCCAAGTGCATCATTGTGGACGTTCTGCCTCTTTTCCTATGCTTTCAATGCAATTCCAGTCTACCTCCTGAAATTGGTTTCCTGCAATTCTGCCCCGCTTTCAAGTCCCCTTGGCAGCCTTACTTCAGTATATGTTTGGACGATAGCTGTCATTTATAACTCTGCAGGTTTGTGAATTACAGTGCCCCTGAGCTCCTTTCTTCAACTCGCTTTCTTGTGACCTGGCCGCAACACCGCAGGATGGCTTCAGGCCCTAATCTGGTTCCGGCACGGCACGCTGAGCCTTTGGTTAATTCCTCTTCCTGGTTGGAAATGAGAGTTAAATTTGCCCATCCAGACACCTCCAGCTCGTCTCTCATTGGTTCTCGCTATTCCTGTTCATCTTCCGCAGAAATTGCAAACTGGGCCAAACAGGAGGTTAAAGGGACTGACTCTCCATTCGGGAGAGTGTTAGTAAAGCGTCTGGAATGTTGCACCCGAGCACCAGGGTAAAAAAACTGAGACACATTTGAACACGTCTCCTGATCACATGGTTGATCATACTCTAGGTTCCACATGCATGTTTTAGCTGAAGGAAGAATACCTTAAACCTGGGTAGTTGAAACCCATGGAATGGGTACCATGAAATATGACTTCAAAGGGTCTTCATTTGCTCACTGAACTTATCCAGTCCTATCACTGCTGCGTTTATGCCCCTGTACACATGCTTGATTCTCTTTCGGAGACATAGCAAACCATAGGTTTTAAGATACTTACTAGTCAGGTACATTCTTAGGCGTTTAATATGCGGTGTTGAGTCCATTTCGTTGAGCAAGGAGTAGCTCTTGTCTATTCCATATTTAGCTAAGGAACTTTATCTGTGCTCATTTCAATCTCTGGTTTTATGCAGCACCCGAACTCACCTTTACCCTTAAGCAAGCCTAAGTTCGTTTTCTAAATTTGAGACCCTGTTCTGTTCTGTAATTCAGTTCCTGTGTAGCCAAGTTTACATTCCGTGTATTACTGATATCTTATGATGTTTCTTTTTCTGTGTGACTTATTTCAGTTAGAATCATCATACATGAATCCACGCATTGTGCTGCTAAGGGCCTGATGACATAGATTTCATTGCTGAGTGATATTGCTTTGTAAGTAAATACCACAACTTCTTTATCCATTTTTCACTTTCTGATATGTTCAACTTGTACTGTAAACGAGGTTCTTGTAAACAGAGCCATCCCAAACTTTGGGGTTGCTGTGTCTTTTTGATTTTAATTTCCCTAAGCTATAGGACCATAAGTGGAAGTGCCCTAGGCTCTGTTGCTTTGTTTTTTAGATGTTTCAGGAAACACCATACACTTCTCCCGAGTGGTTGTTGGCAATTTACATCCCGCCCATCAGCATAACAAGGCTCCCAGTTCTCCATGGCCTGTCCTGCCTTTCTGGATTTTACACTTTTTTCAGATGGCCCTTTTGACCGGGGGGAAGTGAGACTTCATTGTAGTGCAGATTTCCTTTGCAAGCTTGCTTGGTTGGCCAAAAAGTGTGTATGCGTTTTTTCCTGAATATATTCAGGATAAAACGAATACGCCCTTTTTGGCCAAGTGCATCATTGTGGACGTTCTGCCTCTTTTCCTATGCTTTCAATGCAATTCCAGTCTACCTCCTGAAATTGGTTTCCTGCAATTCTGCCCCACTTTGAAGTCCTCTTGGCAGCCTTACTTCAGTATATTTTTGGACGATAGCTGTCATTTATAACTCTGCAGGTTTGTGAATTACAGTGCCCCTGAGCTCCTTTCTTCAACTCGCTTTCTTGTGACCTGGCCGCAACACCGCAGGATGGCTTCAGGCCCTAATCTGGTTCCGGCACGGCACGCTGAGCCTTTGGTTAATTCCTCTTCCTGGTGGGAAATGAGAGTTAAATTTGCCCATCCAGACACCTCCAGCTAGCCTCTCATTGGTTCTCACTATTCCTGTTCATCTTCCGCAGAAATTGCAAACTGGGCCAAACAGGAGGTTGAAGGCGCTGACTCTCCAAGTGGGGAGAGTGTTAGTAAAGCGTCTGGAATGTTGCGCCCGAGTACCAGGGGAGGAAAACTGAGACATATTTGAACATGTCTCCCGTTCACACGGTTGGTCATACTCTGGGTTCCACATGCATGTTTTAGCTGAAGGAAGAATACCTTAAACCTGGGTAGTTGAAACCCGTGGAATGGGTACCATGCAATATGACTTCAAAGGGTCTTCATTTGCTCACCGAACCTCTCCAATCCTATCACTGCTGCGTTTATGCCCCTGTACACATGCTTGATTCTCTTTCGGAGACATAGCAATCCATAGGTTTTAAGATACTTACTAGTCAGGTACATTATTAGGCGTTTAATATGCGGTGTTGAGTCCATTTGGTTGAGGAAGGAGTAGCTCTTGTCTATTCCATATTTGGCTTAAGGAACTTTATCTGTGCTCATTTCAATCTCTGGTTTTATGCAGCACCCCAACTCACCTTTACCCTTAAGCAAGCATAAGTTGGTTTTCTAAATTTGAGACCCTGTTCTGTTCTGTAATTCAGTTCCTGTGTAACCAAGTTTACATTCCGTGTATTACTGATATCTTATGATGTTTCTTTTTCTGTGTGACTTATTTCAGTTAGAATCATCATACCTGAATCCACTGATTGTGCTGCTTAGGTCCTGATGACATAGATTTCATTGCTGAGTGATATTGGTTTGTACGTAAGTACCACAAGTTCTTTATCCATTTTTCACTTTCTGCGATGTTGAACTTGTACGGTAAACGAGGTTCTTGTAAACAGAGGCGTCCCAAACTTTGGGGTGGCTGTGTCTTTTTGATTTTAATTTCCCTAAGCTATAGGACCATAAGTGGAAGTGCCCTAGGCTCTGTTGCTTTGTTTTTTAGATGTTTCAGGAAACACCATACACTTCTCCCGAGTGTCTGTTGGCAATTTACATCACGCCCATCAGCATAACAAGGCTCCCAGTTCTCCATGGCCTGTCCTGCCTTTCTGGATTGTACACTTTTTTCAGATGGCCCTTTTGACCAGGGGGAAGTGAGACTTCATTGTAGTGCAGATTTCCTTTGCAAGTTTGCTTGGTTGGCCAAAAAGGGCGTATGCGTTTTTTCTTGAATATATTCAGGAAAAAACGCATACGCCCTTTTTGGCCAAGTGCATCATTGTGGACGTTCTGCCTCTTTTCCTATGCTTTCAATGCAATTCCAGTCTACCTCCTGAAATCGGTTTCCTGCAATTCTGCCCCGCTTTCAAGTCCTCTTGGCAGCCTTACTTCAGTCTATTTTTGGACGATAGCTGTCATTTATAACTCTGCAGGTTTGTGAATTACAGTGCCCCTGAGCACCTTTCTTCAACTCGCTTTCTTGTGAGCTGGCCGCAACACCGCAGGATGGCTTCAGGCCCTAATCTGGTTCCAGCACGGCACGCTGAGCCTTTGGTTATTTCCTCTTCCTGGTGGGAAATGAGAGTTAAATTTGCCCGTCCAGACACCTCCAGCTAGTCTCTCATTGGTTCTCGCTATTCCTGTTCATCTTCCGCAGAAATTGCAAACTGGGCCAAACAGGAGGTTAAAGGCGCTGACTCTCCAAGTGGGGAGAGTGTTAGTAAAGCATCTGGAATGTTGCACCCGAGTACTAGGGTACGAAAACTGAGACATATTTGAACACGTCTCCCGTTCACATGGTTGATCATACTCTGGGTTCCACATGCATGTTTTAGCTGAAGGAAGAATACCTTAAAACTGGACAGTTGAGACCCGTGGAATGGGTACCATGCAATATGACTTCAAAGGGTCTTCATTTGCTCACCGAACCTCTCCAATCCTATCACTGCTGCGTTTATGCCCCTGTACACATGCTTGATTCTCTTTCGGAGACATAGCAATCCATAGGTTTTAAGATACTTACTAGTCAGGTACATTCTTAGGCGTTTAATATGGGGTGTTGCATCCATTTCGTTGAGCAAGGAGTAGCTCTTGTCTATTCCATATTTGGCTTAAGGAACTTTATCTGTGCTCATTTCAATCTCTGGTTTTATGCAGCACCCCAACTCACCTTTACCCTTAAGCAAGCATAAGTTGTTTTTCTAAATTTGAGACCCTCTTCTGTTTTGGAATTCAGTTCCTGTGTAGCCAAGTTTACATTCCGTGTATTAGTGATATCTTATGATGTTTCTTTTTCTGTGTGACTTATTTCAGTTAGAATCATCGTACCTGAATCCACTCATTATGCTGCTACGGGCCTGATGACATAGATTTCATTGCTGAGTGATACTGCATTGTACGTAAGTACCACAAGTTCTTTATCCATTTTTCACTTTCTCTGATATTGAACTTGTACGGTAAACGAGGTTCTTGTAAACAGAGGCGTCCCAAACTTTGGGGTGGCTGTGTCTTTTTGATTTTAATTTCGCTAAGCTATAGGACCATAAGTGGAAGTGCCCTAGGCTCTGTTGCTTTGTTTTTTAGATGTTTCAGGAAACACCATACACTTCTCCCCAGTGTCTGTTGGCAATTTACATCCCGCCCATCAGCATAACAAGGCTCCCAGTTCTCTATGGCCTGTCCTGCCTTTCTGGATTTTACACTTTTTTCAGATGGCCCTTTTGACCGGGGGTAAGTGAGACTTCATTGTAGTGCAGATTTCCTTTGCAAGCTTGCTTGGTTGGCCAAAAAGGGCGTATGCGTTTTTTCCTGAATATATTCAGGAAAAAACGCATACGCCCTTTTTGGCCAAGTGCATCATTGTGGACGTTCTGCCTCTTTTCCTATGCTTTCAATGCAATTCCAGTCTACCTCCTGAAATCGGTTTCCTGCAATTCTGCCCCGCTTTCAAGTCCTCTTGGCAGCCTTACTTTAGTATATTTTTGGACGATAGCTATCATTTATAACTCTGCAGGTTTGTGAATTACAGTGCCCCTGAGCTCCTTTCTTCAACTCGCTTTCTTGTGAGCTGGCCGCAACACCGCAGGATGGCTTTAGGCCCTAAAATGGTTCCGGCGCGGCACGCTGAGCGTTTGATTAATTCCTCTTCCTGGCTGGAAATGAGAGTTAAATTTGCCCGTCCAGACACCTCCAGCTAGTCTCTCATTGGTTCTCGCTATTCCTGTTCATCTTCCGCAGAAATTGCAAACTGGGCCAAACAGGAGGTTAAAGGGACTGACTCTCCAAGTCGGGAGAGTGTTAGTAAAGCATCTGGAATGTTGCACCCGAGTACCAGGGTACGAAAACTGAGACATATTTGAACACGTCTCCCGATCACATGGTTGATCATACTCTAGGTTCCACATGCATGTTTTAGCTGAAGGAAGAATACCTTAAACCTGGGTAGTTGAAACCCGTGGAATGGGTACCATGCAATATGACTTCAAAGGGTCTTCATTTGCTCACCGAACCTCTCCAATCCTATCACTGCTGCGTTTATGCCCCTGTACACACGCTTGATTCTCTTTTGGAGACATAGCAATCCATAGGTTTTAAGATACTTACTAGTCAGGTACATTCTTAGGCGTTTAATATGGGGTTTTGAGTCCATTTCGTTGAGCAAGGAGTAGCTCTTGTCTATTCCATATTTGGCTTAAGGAACTTTATCTGTGCTCATTTCAATCTCTGGTTTTATGCAGCACCCCAACTCACCTTTCCCCTTAAGCAAGCATAAGTTGGTTTTCTAAATTTGAGACCCTGTTCTGTTTTGGAATGCTGTTCCTGTGTAGCCAAGTTTACATTTCGTGTATTAGTGATATCTTATGATGTTTCTTTTTCTGTGTGACTTATTTCAGTTAGAATCATCATACCTGAATCCACTCATTGTGCTGCTAAGGGCCTGATGACACAGATTTCATTGCTGAGTGATATTGCTTTGTAAGTAAATACCACAACTACTTTATCCATTTTTCACTTTCTGCAATGTTGAACTTGTACTGTAAACGAGGTTCTTGTAAACAGAGGCGTCCCAAACTTTGGGGTGGCTGTGTCTTTTTGATTTTAATTTCCCTAAGCTATAGGACCATAAGTGGCAGTGCCCTAGGCTCTGTTGCTTTGTTTTTTAGATGTTTCAGGAAACACCATACACTTCTCCCGAGTGTCTGTTGGCAATTTACATCCCGCCCATCAGCATAACAAGGCTCCCAGTTCTCCATGGCCTGTCCTGCCTTTCTGGATTTTACACTTTTTTCAGATGGCCCTTTTGACCCGGTGGAAGTGAGACTTCATTGTAGTGCAGATTACCTTTGCAAGCTTGCTTGGTTGGCCAAAAAGGACGTATGCGTTTTTTCCTGAATATATTCAGGAAAAAACGCATACGTCCTTTTTGGCCAAGTGCATCATTGTGGACATTCTGCCTCTTTTTCTATGCTTTCAATGCAATTCCAGTCTACCTCCTGAAATCGGTTTCCTGCAATTCTGCCCCGCTTTCAAGTCCTCTTGGCAGCCTTACTTCAGTATATTGTTGGACGATAGCTGTCATTTATAACTCTGCAGGTTTGTGAATTACAGTGCCCCTGAGCTCCTTTCTTCAACTCGCTTTCTTGTGACCTGGCCGCAACACCGCAGGATGGCTTCAGGCCCTAATTTGGTTCTGGCACGGCACGCTGAGCCTTTTGTTAATTCCTCTTCCTGGTAGGAAATGAGAGTTAAATTTGCCCGTCCAGACACCTCCAGCTAATCTCTCATTGGTTCTCGCTATTCCTGTTCATCTTCCACAGACATTGCAAAGTGGGCCAAACAAGAGGTTAAAGGGACTGACTCTCCAAGTTGGGAGAGTGTTAGTAAAGCGTCTGGAATGTTGCACCCGAGTACCAGGGTACGAAAACTGAGACATATTTGAACACGTTGACCGATCACATGGTTGATCATACTCTAGGTTCCACATGCATGTTTTAGCTGAAGGAAGAATACCTTAAAACTGGGTAGTTGAAACCTGTGGAATGGGTACCATGCAATATGACTTCAAAGGGTCTTCATTTGCTCACCAAATCTCTCCAATCCTATCACTGCTGCGTTTTTGCCCCTGTACACATGCTTAATTCTCTTTCGGACACATAGCAATCCATAGGTTTTAAGATACTTACTAGTCAGGTACATTCTTAGGCGTTTAATATGGGGTGTTGAGTCCATTTCGTTGAGCAAGGAGTAGCTCTTGTCTATTCCATATTTGGCTTAAGGAACTTTATCTGTGCTCATTTCAATCTCTGGTTTTATGCAGCACCCCAACTCACCTTTCTCCTTAAGCAAGCATAAGATGGTTTTCTAAATTTGAGACCCTGTTCTGTTCTGTAATTCAGTTCATGTGTAGTCAAGTTTACATTCCGTGTATTACTGATATCTTATGATGTTTATTTTTCTATGTGACTTATTTCAGTTAGAATCATCATAGCTGAATCCACTCATTGTGCTGCTAAGGGCCTGATGACATAGATTTCATTGCTGAGTGATATTGCTTTGTAAGTAAATACCACAACTTCTTTATCCATTTTTCACTTTCTGCGATGTTGAACTTGTACTGCAAACGAGGTTCTTGTAAACAGAGCCATTCCAAACTTTGGGGTGGCTGTGTCTTTTTGATTTTAATTTCCCTAAGTTATAGGACCATAAGTGGAAGTGCCCTAGATTCTGTTGCTTTGTTTTTTAGATGTTTCAGGAAACACCATACACTTCTCCTGAGTGTCTGTTGGCAATTTACATCCCGCCCATCAGCATAACAAGGCTCCCAGTTCTCCATGGCCTGTCCTGCCTTTCTGGATTTTACACTTTTTTCAGATGACCCTTTTGACCGGGGGGATGTGAGACTTCATTGTAGTGGAGATTTCCTTTGCAAGCTTGCTTGGTTGGCCAAAAAGGGCGTATGCGTTTTTCCCTGAATATATTCAGGGAAAAACGCATACGCCCTTTTTGGCCAAGTGCATCATTGTGGACGTTCTGCCTCTTTTCCTATGCTTTCAATGCAATTCCAGTCTACCTCCTGAAATCGGTTTCCTGCAATTCTGCCCCGCTTTCAAGTCCTCTTGGCAGCCTTACTTCAGTATATTTTTGGACGATAGCTGTCATTTATAACTCTGCAGGTTTGTGCATTACAGTGCCCCTGAGCTCCTTTCTTCAACTCGCTTTCTTTTGAGCTGGCCGCAACACCGCAGGATGGCTTCAGGCCCTAATCTGGTTCCGGCCCGGCACGCTGAGCCTTTGGTTATTTCCTCTTCCTGGTGGGAAATGAGAGTTAAATTTGCCCGTCCAGACACCTCCAGCTAGTCTCTCATTGGTTCTCGCTATTCCTTTTCATCTTCCGCAGAAATTGCAAACTGGGCCAAACAGGAGGTTAAAGGGACAGACTCTCCAAGTGGGGAGAGTGTTAGTAAAGCGTCTGGAATGTTGCACCCGAGTACCAGGGGAGGAAAACTGAGACATATTTGAACACGTCTCCCGTTCACACGGTTGATCATACTCTGGGTTCCACATGCATGTTTTAGCTGAAGGAAGAATACCTTAAACCTGGAGAGTTGAGACCCTTGGAATGGGTACCATGCAATATGACTTCAAAGGGTCTTCATTTGCTCACCGAACCTCTGCAATCCTATCACTGCTGCGTTTATGCCCCTGTACACACGCTTGATTCTCTTTCAGAGACATAGCAATCCATAGGTTTTAAGATACTTACTAGTCAGGTACATTCTTAGGCGTTTAATATGCGGTGTTGAGTCCATTTCGTTGAGCAAGGAGTAGCTCTTGTCTATTCCATATTTGGCTTAAGGAACTTTATCTGTGCTCATTTCAATCTCTGGTTTTATGCAGCACCCCAACTCACCTTTCCCCTTAAGCAAGCATAAGTTGGTTTTCTAAATGTGAGACACTGTTCTGTTCTGTAATTCAGTTCCTGTGTAGCCAAGTTTACATTCCGTGTATTAGTGATATCTTATGATGTTTCTTTTTCTGTGTGACGTATTTCAGTTAGAATCATCGTACCTGAATCCACTCATGATGCTGCTATGGGCCTGATGACATAGATTTCATTGCTGAGTGATACTGCATTGTACGTAAGTACCACAAGTTCTTTATCCATTTTTCACTTTCTGTGATATTGAACTTGTACTGTAAACGAGGTTCTTGTAAACAGAGGCGTCCCAAACTTTGGGGTGGCTGTGTCTTTTTGATTTTAATTTCCCTAAGCTATAGGACCATAAATGGAAGTGCCCTAGGTTCTGTTGCTTTGTTTTTTAGATGTTTCAGGAAACACCATACACTTCTCCCGAGTGTCTGTTGGCAATTTACATCCTGCCCATCAGCATAACAAGGCTCCCAGTTCTCCATGGCCTGTCCTGCCTTTCTGGATTTTACCCTTTTTTCAGATGGCCCTTTTGACCGGGGGGAAGTGAGACTTCATTGTAGTGCAGATTTCCTTTGCAAGCTTGCTTGGTTGGCCAAAAAGGGCGTATGCGTTTTTTCCTGAATATATTCAGGAAAAAACGCATACGCCCTTTTTGGCCAAGTGCATCATTGTGGACGTTCTGCCTCTTTTCCTATGCTTTCAATGCAATTCCAGTCTACCTCCTGAAATCGGTTTCCTGCAATTCTGCCCCGCTTTCAAGTCCTCTTGGCAGCCTTACTTCAGTCTATTTTTGGACGATAGCTGTCATTTATAACTCTGCAGGTTTGTGAATTACAGTGCCCCTGAGCTCCTTTCTTCAACTCGCTTTCTTGTGACCTGGCCGCAACACCGCAGCATGGCTTCAGTCCCTAATCTGGTTCCGGCCCGGCATGCTGAGCCTTTGGTTAATTCCTCTTCCTGGTGGGAAATGAGAGTTAAATTTGCCCGTCCAGACACCTCCAGCTAGCCTCTCATTGGTTCTCGCTATTCCTGTTCATCTTCCGCAGAAATTGCAAACTGGGCCAAACAGGAGGTTAAAGGCGCTGACTCTCCAAGTGGGGAGAGTGTTAGTAAAGCGTCTGGAATGTTGCACCCGAGTACCAGGGGAGGAAAACTGAGACATATTTGAACACGTCTCCCGATCACATGGTTGATCATACTCTGGGTTCCACATGCATGTTTTAGCTGAAGGAAGAATACCTTAAACCTGGGTAGGTGAAACCCGTGGAATGGGTACCATGCAATATGACTTCAAAGGCTCTTCATTTGCTCACCGAACCTCTCCAATCCTATCACTGCTGCGTTTATGCCCCTGTACACATGCTTGATTCTCTTTCGGAGACATAGCAATCCATAGGTTTTAAGATACTTACTAGTCAGGTACATTCTTAGGCGTTTAATATGCGGTGTTGAGTCCATTTCGTTGAGCAAGGAGTAGCTCTTGTCTATTCCATATTTGGCTTAAGGAACTTTATCTGTGCTCATTTCAATCTCTGGTTTTATGCAGCACCCCAACTCACCTTTCCCCTTAAGCAAGCATAAGTTGGTTTTCTAAATTTGAGACCCTGTTCTGTTCTGTAATTCAGTTCCTGTGTAGCCAAGTTTCCATTCCGTGTATTACTGATATCTTATGATGTTTCTTTTTCTGTGTGACTTATTTCAGTTAGAATCATCATACCTGAATCCACTCATTGTGCTGCTAAGGGCCTGATGACATAGATTTCATTGCTGAGTGATATTGCTTTGTAAGTGATTACCACAACTTCTTTATCCATTTTTCACTTTCTGCGATGTTGAACTTGTAGTGTAAACGAGGTTCTTGGAAACAGAGCTGTTCCAAACTTTGGGGTGGCTGTGTCTTTTTGATTTTAATTTCCCTAAGCTATAGGACCATAAGTGGAAGTGCCCTAGGCTCTGTTGCTTTGTTTTTTAGATGTTTCAGGAAACACCATACACTTCTCCCGAGTGTCTGTTGGCAATTTACATCCCGCCCATCAGCATAACAAGGCTCCCAGTTCTCCATGGCCTGTCCTGCCTTTCTGGATTTTACACTTTTTTCAGATGGCCCTTTTGACCGGGGGGAAGTGAGACTTCATTGTAGTGCAGATTTCCTTTGCAAGCTTGCTTGGTTGGCCAAAAAGGGCGTATGCGTTTTTTCCTTAATATATTCAGGAAAAAACGCATACGCCCTTTTTGGCCAAGTGCATCATTGTGGACGTTCTGCCTCTTTTCCTATGCTTTCAATGCAATTCCAGTCTACCTCCTGAAATCGGTTTCCTGCAATTCTGCCCCGCTTTCAAGTCCTCTTGGCAGCCTTACTTCAGTCTATTTTTGGACGATAGCTGTCATTTATAACTCTGGAGGTTTGTGAATTACAGTGCCCCTGAGCTCCTTTCTTCAACTCGCTTTCTTGTGACCTGGCCGCAACACCGCAGGATGGCTTCAGGCCCTAATCTGGTTCCGGCCCGGCATGCTGAGCCTTTGGTTAATTCCTCTTCCTGGTGGGAAATGAGAGTTAAATTTGCCCGTCCAGACACCTCCAGCTAGTCTCTCATTGGTTCTCGCTATTCCTGTTCATCTTCCGCAGAAATTGCAAACTGGGCCAAACAGGAGGTTAAAGGGACTGACTCTCCAAGTCGGGAGAGTGTTAGTAAAGCGTCTGGAATGTTGCACCCGAGTACCAGGGTAGGAAAACTGAGACATATTTGAACACGTCTCCCGTTCACATGGTTGATCATACTCTGGGTTCCACATGCATGTTTTAGCTGAAGGAAGAATACCTTAAACCTGGAGAGTTGAGACCCGTGGAATGGGTACCATGCAATATGACTTCAAAGGGTCTTCATTTGCTCACCGAACCTCTCCAATCCTATCACTGCTGCGTTTATGCCCCTGTACACATGCTTGATTCTCTTTCAGAGACATAGCAATCCATAGGTTTTAAGATACTTACTAGTCAGGTACATTCTTAGGCGTTTAATATGCGGTGTTGAGTCCATTTCGTTGAGCAAGGAGTAGCTCTTGTCTATTCCATATTTGGCTTAAGGAACTTTATCTGTGCTCATTTCAATCTCTGTTTTATGCAGCACCCCAACTCACCTTTCCCCTTAAGCAAGCATAAGTTGGTTTTCTAAATGTGAGACACTGTTCTGTTCTGTAATTCAGTTCCTGTGTAGCCAAGTTTACATTCCGTGTATTAGTGATATCTTATGATGTTTCTTTTTCTGTGTGACGTATTTCAGTTAGAATCATCGTACCTGAATCCACTCATGATGCTGCTATGGGCCTGATGACATAGATTTCATTGCTGAGTGATACTGCATTGTACGTAAGTACCACAAGTTCTTTATCCATTTTTCACTTTCTGTGATATTGAACTTGTACTGTAAACGAGGTTCTTGTAAACAGAGGCGTCCCAAACTTTGGGGTGGCTGTGTCTTTTTGATTTTAATTTCCCTAAGCTATAGGACCATAAATGGAAGTGCCCTAGGTTCTGTTGCTTTGTTTTTTAGATGTTTCAGGAAACACCATACACTTCTCCCGAGTGGTTGTTGGCAAATTACATCCCGCCCATCAGCATAACAAGGCTCCCAGTTCTCCATGGCCTGTCCTGCCTTTCTGGATTTTACACTTTTTTCAGATGGCCCTTTTGACCGGGGGGAAGTGAGACTTCATTGTAGTGCAGATTTCCTTTGCAAGCTTGCTTGGTTGGCCAAAAAGGGCGTATGCGTTTTTTCCTGAATATATTCAGGAAAAAACGCATACGCCCTTTTTGGCCAAGTGCATCATTGTGGACGTTCTGCCTCTTTTCCTATGCTTTCAATGCAATTCCAGTCTACCTCCTAAAATCGGTTTCCTGCAATTCTGCCCCGCTTTCAAGTCCTCTTGGCAGCCTTACTTCAGTCTATTTTTGGACGATAGCTGTCATTTATAACTCTGCAGGTTTGTGAATTACAGTGCCCCTGAGCTCCTTTCTTCAACTCGCTTTCTTGTGACCTGGCCGCAACACCGCAGCATGGCTTCAGGCCCTAATCTGGTTCCGGCCTGGCATGCTGAGCCTTTGGTTAATTCCTCTTCCTGGTGGGAAATGAGAGTTAAATTTGCCCGTCCAGACACCTCCAGCTAGCCTCTCATTGGTTCTCGCTATTCCTGTTCATCTTCCGCAGAAATTGCAAACTGGGCCAAACAGGAGGTTAAAGGCGCTGACTCTCCAAGTGGGGAGAGTGTTAGTAAAGCGTCTGGAATGTTGCACCCGAGTACCAGGGGAGGAAAACTGAGACATATTTGAACACGTCTCCCGATCACATGGTTGATCATACTCTGGGTTCCACATGCATGTTTTAGCTGAAGGAAGAATACCTTAAACCTGGGTAGTTGAAACCCGTGGAATGGGTACCATGCAATATGACTTCAAAGGGTCTTCATTTGCTCACCGAACCTCTCCAATCCTATCACTGCTGCGTTTATGCCCCTGTACACATGCTTGATTCTCTTTCGGAGACATAGCAATCCATAGGTTTTAAGATACTTACTAGTCAGGTACATTCTTAGGCGTTTAATATGCGGTGTTGAGTCCATTTCGTTGAGCAAGGAGTAGCTCTTGTCTATTTCATATTTGGCTTAAGGAACTTTATCTGTGCTCATTTCAATCTCTGGTTTTATGCAGCACCCCAACTCACCTTTACCCTTAAGCAAGCATAAGTTGGTTTTCTGAATTTGACACCCTGTTCTATTCTGTAATTCCGTTCCTGTGTAGCCAAGTTTCCATTCCGTGTATTACTGATATCTTATGATGTTTCTTTTTCTGTGTGACTTATTTCAGTTAGAATCATCATACCTGAATCCACTCATTGTGCTGCTAAGGGCCTGATGACATAGATTTCATTGCTGAGTGATATTGCTTTGTAAGTGATTACCACAACTTCTTTATCCATTTTTCACTTTCTGCGATGTTGAACTTGTATAGTAAACGAGGTTCTTGTAAACAGAGCCGTTCCAAACTTTGGGGTGGCTGTGTCTTTTTGATTTTAATTTCCCTAAGCTATAGGACCATAAGTGGAAGTGCCCTAGGCTCTGTTGCTTTGTTTTTTAGATGTTTCAGGAAACACCATACACTTCTCCCGAGTGTCTGTTGGCAATTTACATCACGCCCATCAGCATAACAAGGCTCCCAGTTCTCCATGGCCTGTCCTGCCTTTCTGGATTTTACCCTTTTTTCAGATGGCCCTTTTGACCGGGGGGAAGTGAGACTTCATTGTAGTGCAGATTTCCTTTGCAAGCTTGCTTGGTTGGCCAAAAAGGGCGTATGCGTTTTTTCCTGAATATATTCAGGAAAAAACGCATACGCCCTTTTTGGCCAAGTGCATCATTGTGGACGTTCTGCCTCTTTTCCTATGCTTTCAATGCAATTCCAGTCTACCTCCTGAAATCGGTTTCCTGCAATTCTGCCCCGCTTTCAAGTCCTCTTGGCAGCCTTACTTCAGTCTATTTTTGGACGATAGCTGTCATTTATAACTCTGCAGGTTTGTGAATTACAGTGCCCCTGAGCTCCTTTCTTCAACTCGCTTTCTTGTGACCTGGCCGCAACACCGCAGGATGGCTTCAGGCCCTAATCTGGTTCCGGCCCGGCATGCTGAGCCTTTGGTTAATTCCTCTTCCTGGTGGGAAATGAGAGTTGAATTTGCCCATCCAGACACCTCCAGCTAGCCTCTCATTGGTTCTCGCTATTCCTGTTCATCTTCCGCAGAAATTGCAAACTGGGCCAAACAGGAGGTTAAAGGCGCTGACTCTCCAAGTGGGGAGAATGTTAGTAAAGCGTCTGGAATGTTGCACCCGAGTACCAGGGTAGGAAAACTGAGACATATTTGAACACGTCTCCCGTTCACATGGTTGATCATACTCTGGGTTCCACATGCATGTTTTAGCTGAAGGAAGAATACCTTATACCTGGAGAGTTGAAACCCGTGGAATGGGTACCGTGCAATATGACTTCAAAGGGTCTTCATTTGCTCACCGTACCTCTCCAATCCTATCACTGCTGCGTTTATGCCCCTGTACACACGCTTGATTCTCTTTCGGAGACATAGCAATCCATAGGTTTTAAGATACTTACTAGTCAGGTACATTCTTAGGCGTTTAATATGCGGTGTTGAGTCCATTTCGTTGAGCAAGGAGTAGCTCTTGTCTATTCCATATTTGGCTTAAGGAACTTTATCTGTGCTCATTTCAATCTCTGGTTTTATGCAGCACCCCAACTCACCTTTCCCCTTAAGCAAGCATAAGTTGGTTTTCTAAATTTGAGACCCTGTTCTGTTCTGTAATTCAGTTCCTGTGTAGCCAAGTTTCCATTCCGTGTATTACTGATATCTTATGATGTTTCTTTTTCTGTGTGACTTATTTCAGTTAGAATCATCATACCTGAATCCACTCATTGTGCTGCTAAGGGCCTGATGACATAGATTTCATTGCTGAGTGATATTGCTTTGTAAGTGATTACCACAACCTCTTTATCCATTTTTCACTTTCTGCGATGTTGAACTTGTACTGTAAACGAGGTTCTTGTAAACAGAGCCGTTCCAAACTTTGGGGTGGCTGTGTCTTTTTGATTTTAATTTCCCTAAGCTATAGGACCATAAGTGGAAGTGCCCTAGGCTCTGTTGCTTTGTTTTTTAGATGTTTCAGGAAACACCATACACTTCTCCCGAGTGTCTGTTGGCAATTTACATCCCGCCCATCAGCATAACAAGGCTCCCAGTTCTCCATGGCCTGTCCTGCGTTTCTGGATTTTACACTTTTTTCAGATGGCCCTTTTGACCGGGGGGAAGTGAGACTTCATTGTAGTGCAGATTTCCTTTGCAAGCTTGCTTGGTTGGCCAAAAAGGGCGTATGCGTTTTTTCCTGAATATATTCAGGAAAAAACGCATACGCCCTTTTTGGCCAAGTGCATCATTGTGGACGTTCTGCCTCTTTTCCTATGCTTTCAATGCAATTCCAGTCTACCTCCTGAAATCGGTTTCCTGCAATTCTGCCCCGCTTTCAAGTCCTCTTGGCAGCCTTACTTCAGTCTATTTTTGGACGATAGCTGTCATTTATAACTCTGCAGGTTTGTGAATTACAGTGCCCCTGAGCTCCTTTCTTCAACTCACTTTCTTGTGACCTGGCCGCAACACCGCAGGATGGCTTCAGGCCCTAATCTGGTTCCGGCCCGGCATGCTGAGCCTTTGGTTAATTCCTCTTCCTGGTGGGAAATGAGAGTTAAATTTGCCCGTCCAGACACCTCCAGGTAGTCTCTCATTGGTTCTCGCTATTCCTGTTCATCTTCCGCAGAAATTGCAAACTGGGCCAAACAGGAGATTAAAGGGACTGACTCTCCAAGTCGGGAGAGTGTTAGTAAAGCGTCTGGAATGTTGCACCCGAGTACCAGGGTAGGAAAACTGAGACATATTTGAACACGTCTCCCGTTCACATGGTTGATCATACTCTGGGTTCCACATGCATGTTTTAGCTGAAGGAAGAATACCTTAAACCTGGAGAGTTGAAACCCGTGGAATGGGTACCGTGCAATATGACTTCAAAGGGTCTTCATTTGCTCACCATACCTCTCCAATCCTATCACTGCTGCGTTTATGCCCCTGTACACACGCTTGATTCTCTTTCGGAGACATAGCAATCCATAGGTTTTAAGATACTTACTAGTCAGGTACATTCTTAGGCGTTTAATATGCGGTGTTGAGTCCATTTCGTTGAGCAAGGAGTAGCTCTTGTCTATTCCATATTTGGCTTAAGGAACTTTATCTGTGCTCATTTCAATCTCTGGTTTTATGCAGCACCCCAACTCACCTTTCCCCTTAAGCAAGCATAAGTTGGTTTTCTAAATTTGAGACCCTGTTCTGTTCTGGAATGCAGTTCCTGTGTAGCCAAGTTTACATTCCATGTATTACTGATATCTTATGATGTTTCTTTTTCTGTGTGACTTATTTCAGTTAGAATCATCGTACCTGAATCCACTCATTATGCTGCTACAGGCCTGATGACATAGATTTCATTGCTGAGTGATACTGCATTGTACGTAAGTACCACAAGTTCTTTATCCATTTTTCACTTTCTGTGATATTGAACTTGTACGGTAAACGAGGTTCTTGTAAACAGAGGTGTCCCAAACTTTGGGGTGGCTGTGTACTTTTGATTTTAATTTCCCTAAGCTATAGGACCATAAGTGGAAGTGCCCTAGGCTCTGTTGCTTTGTTTTTTAGATGTTTCAGGAAACGCCATACACTTCTCCCGAGTGTCTGTTGGCAATTTACATCCCGCCCATCAGCATAACAAGGCTCCCAGTTCTCCATGGCCTGTCCTGCCTTTCTGGATTTTACCCTTTTTTCAGATGGCCCTTTTGACCGGGGGGAAGTGAGACTTCATTGTAGTGCAGATTTCCTTTGCAAGCTTGCTTGGTTGGCCAAAAAGGGCGTATGCGTTTTTTCCTGAATATATTCAGGAAAAAACGCATACGCCCTTTTTGGCCAAGTGCATCATTGTGGACGTTCTGCCTCTTTTCCTATGCTTTCAATGCAATTCCAGTCTACCTCCTGAAATCGGTTTCCTGCAATTCTGCCCCGCTTTCAAGTCCTCTTGGCAGCCTTACTTCAGTCTATTTTTGGACGATAGCTGTCATTTATAACTCTGCAGGTTTGTGAATTACAGTGCCCCTGAGCTCCTTTCTTCAACTCGCTTTCTTGTGAGCTGGCCGCAACACCGCAGGATGGCTTCAGGCCCTAATCTGGTTCCGGCACGGCACGCTGAGCCTTTGGTTAATTCCCCTTCCTGGTGGGAAATGAGAGTTAAATTGCCTGTCCAGACACCTCCAGCTAGTGTCTCATTGGTTCTCGCTATTCCTGTTCATCTTCCGCAGAAATTGCAAACTGGGCCAAACAGGAGGTTAAAGGCGCTGACTCTCCAAGTGGGGAGAGTGTTAGTAAAGCGTCTGGAATGTTGCACCCGAGTACCAGGGTACGAAAACTGAGACATATTTGAACACGTCTCCCGATCACATGGTTGATCATACTCTAGGTTCCACATGCATGTTTTAGCTGAAGGAAGAATACCTTAAACCTGGGTAGTTGAAACCCGTGTAATGGGTACCATGCAATATGACTTCAAAGGGTCTTCATTTGCTCACCGAACCTCTCCAATCCTATCACTGCTGCGTTTATGCCCCTGTACACATGCTTGATTCTCTTTCGGAGACATAGCAATCCATAGGTTTTAAGATACTTACTAGTCAGGTACATTCTTAGGCGTTTAATATGAGGTGTTGAGTCCATTTCGTTGAGCAAGGAGTAGCTCTTGTCTATTCCATATTTGGCTTAAGGAACTTTATCTTTGCTCATTTCAATCTCTGGTTTTATGCAGCACCCCAACTCACCTTTACCCTTAAGCAAGCATAAGTTGGTTTTCTAAATTTGAGACCCTGTTCTGTTCTGTAATTCAGTTCCTGTGTAGCCAAGTTTACATTCCGTGTATTACTGATATCTTATGATGTTTCTTTTTCTGTGTGACATATTTCAGTTAGAATCATCATACCTGAATCCACTCATTGTGCTGCTAAGGGCCTGATGACACAGATTTCATTGCTGTGTGATATTGCTTTCTAAGTAAATACCACAACATTTTTATCCATTTTTCACTTTCTGCGATGTTGAACTTGTACTGTAAACGAGGTTCTTGTAAACAGAGCCGTTCCAAACTTTGGGGTGGCTGTGTCTTTTTGATTTTAATTTCCCTATGCTATAGGACCATAAGTGGCAGTGCCCTAGGCTCTGTTGCTTTCTTTTTAGATGTTTCAGGAAACACCATACACTTCTCCTGAGTGTCTGTTGGCAATTTACATCCCACCCATCAGCATAACAAGGCTCCCAGTTCTCCATGGCCTGTCCTGCCTTTCTGGATTTTACACTTTTTTCAGATGGCCCTTTTGACCGGGGGGAAGTGAGACTTCATTGTAGTGCAGATTTCCTTTGCAAGCTTGCTTGGTTGGCCAAAAAGGGCGTATGCGTTTTTTCCTGAATATATTCAGGAAAAAACGCATACGCCCTTTTTGGCCAAGTGCATCATTGTGGACGTTCTGCCTCTTTTCCTATGCTTTCAATGCAATTCCAGTCTACCTCCTGAAATCGGTTTCCTGCAATTCTGCCCCGCTTTCAAGTCCTCTTGGCAGCCTTACTTCAGTCTATTTTTGGACGATAGCTGTCATTTATAACTCTGCAGGTTTGTGAATTACAGTGCCCCTGAGCTCCTTTCTTCAACTCGCCTTCTTGTGACCTGGCCGCAACACCGCAGGATGGCTTCAGGCCCTAATCTGGTTCTGGCACGGCACGCTGAGCCTTTGGTTATTTCCTCTTCCTGGTGGGAAATGAGAGTTAAATTTGCCCGTCCAGACACCTCCAGCTAGTCTCTCATTGGTTCTCGCTATTCCTGTTCATCTTCCGCAGAAATTGCAAACTGGGCCAAACAGGAGGTTAAAGGGACTGACTCTCCAAGTCGGGAGAGTGTTAGTAAAGCGTCTGGAATGTTGCACCCGAGTACCAGGGTACGAAAACTGAGACATATTTGAACACGTCTCCCGATCACATGGTTGATGATACTCTAGGTTCCACATTCATGTTTTAGCTGAAGGAAGAATACCTTAAACCTGGAGAGTTGAGACCCTTGGAATGGGTACCATGCAATATGACTTCAAAGGGTCTTCATTTGCTCACCGAACCTCTCCAATCCTATCACTGCTGCGTTTATGCCCCTGTACACATGCTTGATTCTCTTTCGGAGACATAGCAATCCATAGGTTTTAAGATACTTACTAGTCAGGTACATTCCTAGGCGTTTAATATGGGGTGTTGAGTCCATTTCGTTGAGCAAGGAGTAGCTCTTGTCTATTCCATATTTGGCTTAAGGAACTTTATCTGTGCTCATTTCAATCTCTGGTTTTATGCAGCACCCCAACTCACCTTTCCCCTTAAGAAAGCATAAATTGGTTTTCTAAATTTGAGACCCTGTTCTGTTCTGCAATTCTGTTCCTGTGTAGCCAAGTTTACATTCCGTGTATTACTGATATCTTATGATGTTTCTGTTTCTGTGTGACTTATTTCAGTTAGAATCATCATACCTGAATCCACTCATTGTGCTGCTAAGGGCCTGATGACACAGATTTCATTGCTGAGTGATATTGCTTTGTAAGTAAATACCACAACTTCTTTATCCATTTTTCAATTTCTACGATGTTGAAGTTGTACTGTAAATGAGGTTCTTGTAAACAGAGGCGTCCCAAACTTTGGGGTGGCTGTGTCTTTTTGATTTTAATTTCCCTAAGATATAAGACCATAAGTGGCAGTGCCCTAGGCTCTGTTGCTTTGTTTTTTAGATGTTTCAGGAAACACCATACACTTCTCCTGAGTGTCTGTTGGTAATTTACATCCCGCCCATCAGCATAACAAGGCTCCCAGTTCTCCATGGCCTGTCCTGCCTTTCTGGATTTTACACTTTTTTCAGATGGCCCTTTTGACCGGGGGGAAGTGAGACTTCATTGTAGTGCAGATTTCCTTTACAAGCTTGCTTGGTTGGCCAAAAAGGGCGTATGCGTTTTTTCCTGAATATATTCAGGAAAAAACGCATACGCCCTTTTTGGCCAAGTGCATCATTGTGGACGTTCTGCCTCTTTTCCTATGCTTTCAATGCAATTCCAGTCTACCTCCTGAAATCGGTTTCCTGCAATTCTGCCCCGCTTTCAAGTCCTCTTGGCAGCCTTACTTCAGTCTATTTTTGGACGATAGCTGTCATTTATAACTCTGCAGGTTTGTGAATTACAGTGCCCCTGAGCTCTTTCTTCAACTCGCTTTCTTGTGAGCTGGCCGCAACACCGCAGGATGGCTTCAGGCCCTAATCTGGTTCCGGCACGGCACGCTGAGCCTTTGGTTATTTCCTCTTCCTGGTGGGAAATGAGAGTTAAATTTGCCCGTCCAGACACCTCCAGCTAGTCTCTCATTGGTTCTCACTATTCCTGTTCATCTTCCGCAGAAATTGCAAACTGGGCCAAACAGGAGGTTAAAGGCGCTGACTCTCCAAGTCGGGAGAGTGTTAGTTAAGCGTCTGGAATGTTGCACCCGAGTACCAGGGGAGGAAAACTGAGACATATTTGAACACGTCTCCCGTTCACACGGATGATCATACTCTGGGTTCCACATGCATGTTTTAGCTGAAGGAAGAATACCTAAAACCTGGGTAGTTGAAACCCATGGAATGGGTACCATGCAATATGACTTCAAAGGGTCTTCATTTGCTCACCGAACCTCTCCAATCCTATCACTGCTGCGTTTATGCCCCTGTACACATGCTTGATTCTCTTTCGGAGACATAGCAATCCATAGGTTTTAAGATACTTACTAGTCAGGTACATTCTTAGGCGTTTAATATGCGGTGTTGAGTCCATTTCATTGAGCAAGGAGTAGCTCTTGTCTATTCCATATTTGGCTTAAGGAACATTATCTGTGCTCATTTCAATCTCTGGTTTTATGCAGCACCCCAACTCACCTTTACCCTTAAGCAAGCATAAGTTGGTTTTCTAAATTTGAGACCCTGTTCTCTTTTGGAATGCAGTTCCTGTGTAGCCAAGTTTACAATCCGTGTATTAGTGATATCTTATGATGTTTCTTTTTCTGTGTGACTTATTTCAGTTAGAATCATCGTACCTGAATCCACTCATTATGCTGCTACGGGCCTGATGACATAGATTTCATTGCTGAGTGATACTGCATTGTACGTAAGTACCACAAGTTCTTTATCCATTTTTCACTTTCTGTGATATTGCACTTGTACGGTAAACGAGGTTCTTGTAAACGGAGGCGTCCCAAACTTTGGGGTGGCTGTGTCTTTTTGATTTTAATTTCCCTAAGCTATAGGACCATAAGTGGCAGTGCCCTAGGCTCTGTTGCTTTGTTTTTTAGATGTTTCAGGAAACACCACACACTTCTCCTGAGTCTCTGTTGGCAATTTACATCCCGCCCATCAGCATAACAAGGCTCCCAGTTCTCCATGGCCTTTCCTGCCTTTCTGGATTTTACACTTTTTTCAGATGGCCCTTTTGATCGGGGAGAAGTGAGACTTCATTGTAGTGCAGATTTCCTTTGCAAGTTTGCTTGGTTGGCCAAAAAGGGCGTATGCGTTTTTTCCTGAATATATTCAGGAAAAAACGCATACGCCCTTTATGGACAAGTGCATCATTGTGGACGTTCTGCCTCTTTTCCTATGCTTTCAAAGCAATTCCAGTCTACCTCCTGAAATCGGTTTCCTGCAATTCTGCCCCGCTTTCAAGTCCTCTTGGCAGCCTTACTTCAGTCTATTTTTGGACGATAGCTGTCATTTATAACTCTGCAGGTTTGTGAATTACAGTGCCCCTGAGCTCCTTTCTTCAACTTGCTTTCTTGTGACCTGGCCGCCACACTGCAGGATGGCTTCAGGCCCTAATCTGGTTCCGGCCCGGCATGCTGAGCCTTTGGTTAATTCCTCTTCCTGGTGGGAAATGAGAGTTAAATTTGCTCGTTCAGACACCTCCAGCTAGTCTCTCATTTGTTCTCACTATTCCTGTTCATTTTCCGCAGAAATTGCAAACTGGGCCAAACAGGAGGTTAAAGGGACTGACTCTCCAAGTGGGGAGAGTGTTAGTAAAGCGTCTGGAATGTTGCACCCAAGTACCAGGGGAGGAAAACTGAGACATATTTGAACACGTCTCCCGTTCACATGGTTGATCATACTCTGGGTTCCACATGCATGTTTTAGCTGAAGGAAGAATACCTTAAACCTGGAGAGTTGAGACCCGTGTAATGGGTACCATGCAATGTGACTTCAAAGGGTCTTCATTTGCTCACCGAACCTCTCCAATCCTATCACTGCTGCGTTTATGCCCCTGTACACACACTTGATTCTCTTTCGGAGACATAGCAATCCATAGGTTTTAAGATACTTACTAGTCAGGTACATTCTTAGGCGTTTAATATGCGGTGTTGAGTCCATTTCGTTGAGCAAGGAGTAGCTCTTGTCTATTCCATATTTGGCTTAAGGAACTTTATCTGTGCTCATTTCAATCTCTGGTTTTATGCAGCACCCCAACTCACCTTTCCCCTTAAGCAAGCATAAGTTTGTTTTCTAAATTTGAGACCCTGTTCTGTTCTGTAATTCAGTTCCTGTGTAGCCAAGTTTACATTCCGTGTATTACTGATATCTTATGATGTTTCTTTTTCTGTGTGACTTATGTCAGTTAGAATCATCATACCTGAATCCACTCATTGTGCTGCTAAGGGCCTGATGACACAGATTTCATTGCTGAGTGATATTGCTTTGTAAGTAAATACCACAACTTCTTTATCCATTTTTCACTTTCTGTGATGTTGAACTTGTACTGTAAACGAGGTTCTTGTAAACAGAGCCGTTCCAAACTTTGGGGTGGCTGTGTCTTTTTGATTTTAATTTCCCTAAGCTATAGGACCATAAGTGGAAGTGCCCTAGGTTCTGTTGCTTTGTTTTTTAGATGTTTCAGGAAACACCATACACTTCTCCTGAGTGTCTGTTGGCAATTTACATCCCGCCCATCAGCATAACAAGGCTCCCAGTTCTCCATGGCCTGTCCTGCCTTTCTGGATTTTACCCTTTTTTCAGATGGCCCTTTTGACCGGGGGGAAGTGAGACTTCATTGTAGTGCAGATTTCCTTTGCAAGCTTGCTTGGTTGGCCAAAAAGGGCGTATGCGTTTTTTCCTGAATATATTCAGGAAAAAACGCATACGCCCTTTTTGGCCAAGTGCATCATTGTGGACGTTCTGCCTCTTTTCCTATGCTTTCAATGCAATTCCAGTCTACCTCCTGAAATCGGTTTCCTGCAATTCTGCCCCGCTTTCAAGTCCTCTTGGCAGCCTTACTTCAGTCTATTTTTGGACGATAGCTGTCATTTATAACTCTGCAGGTTTGTGAATTACAGTGCCCCTGAGCTCCTTTCTTCAACTCGCTTTCTTTTGAGCTGGCCGCAACACTTCAGGATGGCTTCAGGCCCTAATCTGGTTCCGGCACGGCACACTGAGCCTTTGGTTATTTCCTCTTCCTGGTGGGAAATGAGAGTTAAATTTGCCCGTCCAGACACCTGCAGCTAGCCTCTCATTGGTTCTCGCTATTCCTGTTCATCTTCCGCAGAAATTGCAAACTGGGCCAAACAGGAGGTTAAAGGCGCTGACTTTCCAAGTGGGGAGAGTGTTAGTAAAGCGTCTGGAATGTTGCACCCGAGTTCCAGGTGAGGAAAACGGAGACATATTTGAACACGTCTCCCATTCACATGGTTGATCATACTTGGGTTCCACATGCATGTTTTAGCTGAAGGAAGAATACCTAAAACCTGGGTAGTTGAAACCCGTGGAATGGGTACCATGTAATATGACTTCAAAGGGTCTTCATTTGCTCACCGCACCTCTCCAATCCTATCACTGCTGCGTTTATGCCCCTGTACACATGCTTGATTCTCTTTCGGAGACATAGCAATCCATAGGTTTTAAGATACTTACTAGTCAGGTACATTCCTAGGCGTTTAATATGGGGTGTTGAGTCCATTTCGTTGAGCAAGGAGTAGCTCTTGTCTATTCCATATTTGGCTTAAGGAACTTTATCTGTGCTCATTTCAATCTCTGGTTTTATGCAGCACCCCAACTCACCTTTCCCCTTAAGCAAGCATAAATTGGTTTTCTAAATTTGAGACCCTGTTCTGTTCTGCAATTCTGTTCCTGTGTAGCCAAGTTTACATTCCGTGTATTACTGATATCTTATGATGTTTCTGTTTCTGTGTGACTTATTTCAGTTAGAATCATCATACCTGAATCCACTCATTGTGCTGCTAAGGGCCTGATGACACAGATTTCATTGCTGAGTGATATTGCTTTGTAAGTAAATACCACAACTTCTTTATCCATTTTTCAATTTCTACGATGTTGAACTTGTACTGTAAATGAGGTTCTTGTAAACAGAGGCGTCCCAAACTTTGGGGTGGCTGTGTCTTTTTGATTTTAATTTCCCTAAGATATAAGACCATAAGTGGCAGTGCCCTAGGCTCTGTTGCTTTGTTTTTTAGATGTTTCAGGAAACACCATACACTTCTCCTGAGTGTCTGTTGGTAATTTACATCCCGCCCATCAGCATAACAAGGCTCCCAGTTCTCCATGGCCTGTCCTGCCTTTCTGGATTTTACACTTTTTTCAGATGGCCCTTTTGACCGGGGGGAAGTGAGACTTCATTGTAGTGCAGATTTCCTTTACAAGCTTGCTTGGTTGGCCAAAAAGGGCGTATGCGTTTTTTCCTGAATATATTCAGGAAAAAACGCATACGCCCTTTTTGGCCAAGTGCATCATTGTGGACGTTCTGCCTCTTTTCCTATGCTTTCAATGCAATTCCAGTCTACCTCCTGAAATCGGTTTCCTGCAATTCTGCCCCGCTTTCAAGTCCTCTTGGCAGCCTTACTTCAGTCTATTTTTGGACGATAGCTGTCATTTATAACTCTGCAGGTTTGTGAATTACAGTGCCCCTGAGCTCTTTCTTCAACTCGCTTTCTTGTGAGCTGGCCGCAACACCGCAGGATGGCTTCAGGCCCTAATCTGGTTCCGGCACGGCACGCTGAGCCTTTGGTTATTTCCTCTTCCTGGTGGGAAATGAGAGTTAAATTTGCCCGTCCAGACACCTCCAGCTAGTCTCTCATTGTTTCTCACTATTCCTGTTCATCTTCCACAGAAATTGCAAACTGGGCCAAACAGGAGGTTAAAGGCGCTGACTCTCCAAGTCGGGAGAGTGTTAGTTAAGCGTCTGGAATGTTGCACCCGAGTACCAGGGGAGGAAAACTGAGACATATTTGAACACGTCTCCCGTTCACACGGATGATCATACTCTGGGTTCCACATGCATGTTTTAGCTGAAGGAAGAATACCTAAAACCTGGGTAGTTGAAACCCGTGGAATGGGTACCATGCAATATGACTTCAAAGGGTCTTCATTTGCTCACCGAACCTCTCCAATCCTATCACTGCTGCGTTTATGCCCCTGTACACATGCTTGATTCTCTTTCGGAGACATAGCAATCCATAGGTTTTAAGATACTTACTAGTCAGGTACATTCTTAGGCGTTTAATATGCGGTGTTGAGTCCATTTCGTTGAGCAAGGAGTAGCTCTTGTCTATTCCATATTTGGCTTAAGGAACTTTATCTGTGCTCATTTCAATCTCTGGTTTTATGCAGAACCCCAACTCACCTTTCCCCTTAAGCAAGCATAAGTTGGTTTTCTAAATTTGAGACGCTCTTCTGTTCTGTAATTCAGTTCCTGTGTAGCCAAGTTTACATTCCGTGTATTACTGATATCTTATGATGTTTCTTTTTCTGTGTGACTTATTTCAGTTAGAATCATCATACCTGAATCCACTCATTGTGCTGCTAAGGGCCTGATGACACAGATTTCATTGCTGAGTGATATTGCTTTGTAAGTAAATACCACAACTTCTTTATCCATTTTTCACTTTCTGTGATGTTGAACTTGTACTGTAAACGAGGTTCTTGTAAACAGAGCCGTTCCAAACTTTGGGGTGGCTGTGTCTTTTTGATTTTAATTTCCCTAAGCTATAGGACCATAAGTGGAAGTGCCCTAGGTTGTGTTGCTTTGTTTTTTAGATGTTTCAGGAAACACCATACACTTCTCCTGAGTGTCTGTTGGCAATTTACATCCCGCCCATCAGCATAACAAGGCTCCCAGTTCTCCATGGCCTGTCCTGCCTTTCTGGATTTTACCCTTTTTTCAGATGACCCTTTTGACCGGGGGGAAGTGAGACTTCATTGTAGTGCAGATTTCCTTTGCAAGCTTGCTTGGTTGGCCAAAAAGGGCGTATGCGTTTTTTCCTGAATATATTCAGGAAAAAACGCATACGCCCTTTTTGGCCAAGTGCATCATTGTGGACGTTCTGCCTCTTTTCCTATGCTTTCAATGCAATTCCAGTCTACCTCCTGAAATCGGTTTCCTGCAATTCTGCCCCGCTTTCAAGTCCTCTTGGCAGCCTTACTTCAGTCTATTTTTGGACGATAGCTGTCATTTATAACTCTGCAGGTTTGTGAATTACAGTGCCCCTGAGCTCCTTTCTTCAACTCGCTTTCTTGTGACCTGGCCGCAACACCGCAGGATGTCTTCAGGCCCTAATCTGGTTCCGGCACGGCACGCTGAGCCTTTGGTTATTTCCTCTTCCTGGTGGGAAATGAGAGTTAAATTTGCCCGTCCAGACACCTCCAGCTAGTCTCTCATTGGTTCTCGCTATTCCTGTTCATCTTCCAAGAAATTGCAAACTGGGCCAAACAGGAGGTTAAAGGCGCTGACTCTCCAAGTGGGGAGAGTGTTAGTAAAGCATCTGGAATGTTGCACTCAAGTACCAGGGGAGGAAAACTGAGACATATTTGAACACGTCTCCCGATCACATGGTTGATCATACTTGGGTTCCACATGCATCTTTTAGCTGAAGGAAGAATACCTTAAACCTGGGTATTTGAAACCCGTGGAATGGGTACCATGCAATATGACTTCAAAGGGTCTTCATTTGCTCACCGAACCTCTCCAATCCTATCACTGCTGCGTTTATGCCCCTGTACACATGCTTGATTCTCTTTCGGAGACATAGCAATCCATAGGTTTTAAGATACTTACTAGTCAGGTACATTCTTAGGCGTTTAATATGGGGTGTTGAGTCCATTTCGTTGAGCAAGGAGTAGCTCTTGTCTATTCCATATTTGGCTTAAGGAACTTTATCTGTGCTCATTTCAATCTCTGGTTTTATGCAGCACCCCAACTCACCTTTACCCTTAAGCAAGCATAGGTTGGTTTTCTAAATTTGAGACCCTGTTCTGTTTTGGAATTCAGTTCCTGTGTAGCCAAGTTTACATTCCATGTATTAGTGATATCTTATGATGTTCCTTTTTCTGTGTGACTTATTTCAGTTAGAATCATCGTACCTGAATCCACTCATTGTGCTGCTAAGGGCCTGATGACATAGATTTCATTGCTGAGCGATACTGCATTGTACGTAAGTACCACAAGTTCTTTATCCATTTTTCACTTTCTGTGATATTGAACTTGTACTGTAAACGAGGTTCTTGTAAACAGAGGCGTCCCAAACTTTGGGGTGGCTGTGTCTTTTTGATTTTAATTTCCCTAAGGTAATGGACCATAAGTGGAAGTGCCCTAGGCTCTGTTGCTTTGTTTTTTAGATGTTTCAGGAAACACCATACACTTCTCCCCAGTGTCTGTTGGCAATTTACATCCCGCCCATCAGCATAACAAGGCTCCCAGTTCTCCATGGCCTGTCCTGCCTTTCTGGATTTTACCCTTTTTTCAGATGGCCCTTTTGACCGGGGGGAAGTGAGACTTCATTGTAGTGCAGATTTCCTTTGCAAGCTTGCTTGGTTGGCCAAAAAGTGCGTATGCGTTTTTTCCTGAATATATTCAGGAAAAAACGCATACGCCCTTTTTGGCCAAGTGCATCATTGTGGACGTTCTGCCTCTTTTCCTATGCTTTCAATGCAATTCCAGTCTACCTCGTGAAATCGGTTTCTTGCAATTCTGCCCCGCTTTCAAGTCCTCTTGGCAGCCTTACTTCAGTCTATTTTTGGACGATAGCTGTCATTTATAACTCTGCAGGTTTGTGAATTACAGTGCCCCTGAGCTCCTTTCTTCAACTTGCTTTCTTGTGACCTGGCCGCCACACTGCAGGATGGCTTCAGGCCCTAATCTGGTTCCGGCCCGGCATGCTGAGCCTTTGGTTAATTCCTCTTCCTGGTGGGAAATGAGAGTTAAATTTGCCCGTTCAGACACCTCCAGCTAGTCTCTCATTTGTTCTCACTATTCCTGTTCATTTTCCGCAGAAATTGCAAACTGGGCCAAACAGGAGGTTAAAGGGACTGACTCTCCAAGTGGGGAGAGTGTTAGTAAAGCGTCTGGAATGTTGCACCCAAGTACCAGGGGAGGAAAACTGAGACATATTTGAACACGTCTCCCGTTCACATGGTTGATCATACTCTGGGTTCCACATGCATGTTTTAGCTGAAGGAAGAATACCTTAAACCTGGAGAGTTGAGACCCGTGTAATGGGTACCATGCAATGTGACTTCAAAGGGTCTTCATTTGCTCACCGAACCTCTCCAATCCTATCACTGCTGCGTTTATGCCCCTGTACACACACTTGATTCTCTTTTGGAGACATAGCAATACATAGGTTTTAAGATACTTACTAGTCAGGTACATTCTTAGGCGTTTAATATGGGGTGTTGAGTCCATTTCGTTGAGCAAGGAGTAGCTCTTGTCTATTCCATATTTGGCTTAAGGAACTTTATCTGTGCTCATTTCAATCTCTGGTTTTATGCAGCACCCCAACTCACCTTTCCCCTTAAGCAAGCATAAGTTGGTTTTCTAAATTTGAGACCCTGTTCTGTTTTGGAATGCAGTTCCTGTGTAGCCAAGTTTACATTCCGTGTATTAGTGATATCTTATGATGTTTCTTTTTCTGTGTGACTTATTTCAGTTAGAATCATCGTACCTGAATCCACTCATTGTGCTGCTAAGGGCCTGATGACATAGATTTCATTGCTGAGTGATATTGCTTTGTAAGTGAATACCACAACTTCTTTATCCATTTTTCACTTTCTGCGATGTTGAACTTGTACTGTAAACGAGGTTCTTGTGAACAGAGCCGTTCCAAACTTTGGGGTGGCTGTGTCTTTTTGATTTTAATTTCCCTAAGCTATAGGACCATAAGTGGAAGTGCCCAGGCTCTGTTGCTTTGTTTTTTAGATGTTTCAGGAAACACCATACACTTCTCCCAAGTGTCTGTTGGCAATTTACATACCGCCCATCAGCATAACAAGGCTCCCAGTTCTCAATGGCCTGTTGCCTTTCTGGATTTTACACTTTTTTCAGATGGCCCTTTTGACCGGGGGGAAGTGAGACTTCATTGTAGTGCAGATTTCCTTTGCAAGCTTGCTTGGTTGGCCAAAAAGGGCGTATGCGTTTTTTCCTGAATATATTCAGGAAAAAACGCATACGCCCTTTTTGGCCAAGTGCATCATTGTGGACGTTCTGCCTCTTTTCCTATGCTTTCAATGCAATTCCAGTCTACCTCCTGAAATCGGTTTCCTGCAATTCTGCCCCGCTTTCAAGTCCTCTTGGCAGCCTTACTTCAGTCTATTTTTGGACGATAGCTGTCATTTATAACTCTGCAGGTTTGTGAATTACAGTGCCCCTGAGCTCCTTTCTTCAACTCGCTTTCTTTTGAGCTGGCCGCAACACCGCAGGATGGCTTCAGGCCCTAATCTGGTTCCGGCACGGCACGCTGAGCCTTTGGTTATTTCCTCTTCCTGGTGGGAAATGAGAGTTAAATTTGCCCGTCCAGACACCTCCAGCTAGTCTCTCATTGGTTCTCGCTATTCCTGTTCATCTTCCAAGAAATTGCAAACTGGGCCAAACAGGAGGTTAAAGGCGCTGACTCTCCAAGTGGGGAGAGTGTTAGTAAAGCATCTGGAATGTTGCACCCGAGTACCAGGGGAGGAAAACTGAGACATATTTGAACACGTCTCCCGTTCACATGGTTGATCATACTTGGGTTCCACATGCATCTTTTAGCTGAAGGAAGAATACCTTAAACCTGGGTATTTGAAACCCGTGGAATGGGTACCATGCAATATGACTTCAAAGGGTCTTCATTTGCTCACTGAACCTCTCCAATCCTATCACTGCTGCGTTTATGCCCCTGTACACATGCTTGATTCTCTTTCGGAGACATAGCAATCCATAGGTTTTAAGATACTTACTAGTCAGGTACATTCTTAGGCATTTAATATGCGGTGTTGAGTCCATTTCGTTGAGCAAGGAGTAGCTCTTGTCTATTCCATATTTGGCTTAAGGAACTTTATCTGTGCTCATTTCAATCTCTGGTTTTATGCAGCACCCCAACTCACCTTTCCCCTTAAGCAAGCATAAGTTGGTTTTCTAAATTTGAGACCCTGTTCTGTTCTGTAATTCAGTTCCTGTGTAGCCAAGTTTACATTCCGTGTATTACTGATATCTTATGATGTTTCTTTTTCTGTGTGACTTATGTCAGTTAGAATCATCATACCTGAATCCACTCATTGTGCTGCTAAGGGCCTGATGACACAGATTTCATTGCTGAGTGATATTGCTTTGTAAGTAAATACCACAACTTCTTTATCCATTTTTCACTTTCTGTGATGTTGAACTTGTACTGTAAACGAGGTTCTTGTAAACAGAGCCGTTCCAAACTTTGGGGTGGCTGTGTCTTTTTGATTTTAATTTCCCTAAGCTATAGGACCATAAGTGGAAGTGCCCTAGGTTCTGTTGCTTTGTTTTTTAGATGTTTCAGGAAACACCATACACTTCTCCTGAGTGTCTGTTGGCAATTTACATCCCGCCCATCAGCATAACAAGGCTCCCAGTTCTCCATGGCCTGTCCTGCCTTTCTGGATTTTACCCTTTTTTCAGATGGCCCTTTTGACCGGGGGGAAGTGAGACTTCATTGTAGTGCAGATTTCCTTTGCAAGCTTGCTTGGTTGGCCAAAAAGGGCGTATGCGTTTTTTCCTGAATATATTCAGGAAAAAACGCATACGCCCTTTTTGGCCAAGTGCATCATTGTGGACGTTCTGCCTCTTTTCCTATGCTTTCAATGCAATTCCAGTCTACCTCCTGAAATCGGTTTCCTGCAATTCTGCCCCGCTTTCAAGTCCTCTTGGCAGCCTTACTTCAGTCTATTTTTGGACGATAGCTGTCATTTATAACTCTGCAGGTTTGTGAATTACAGTGCCCCTGAGCTCCTTTCTTCAACTCGCTTTCTTTTGAGCTGGCCGCAACACTTCAGGATGGCTTCAGGCCCTAATCTGGTTCCGGCACGGCACACTGAGCCTTTGGTTATTTCCTCTTCCTGGTGGGAAATGAGAGTTAAATTTGCCCGTCCAGACACCTGCAGCTAGCCTCTCATTGGTTCTCGCTATTCCTGTTCATCTTCCGCAGAAATTGCAAACTGGGCCAAACAGGAGGTTAAAGGCGCTGACTTTCCAAGTGGGGAGAGTGTTAGTAAAGCGTCTGGAATGTTGCACCCGAGTTCCAGGTGAGGAATACGGAGACAAATTTGAACACGTCTCCCATTCACATGGTTGATCATACTTGGGTTCCACATGCATGTTTTAGCTGAAGGAAGAATACCTAAAACCTGGGTAGTTGAAACCCGTGGAATGGGTACCATGTAATATGACTTCAAAGGGTCTTCATTTGCTCACCGCACCTCTCCAATCCTATCACTGCTGCGTTTATGCCCCTGTACACATGCTTGATTCTCTTTCGGAGACATAGCAATCCATAGGTTTTAAGATACTTACTAGTCAGGTACATTCCTAGGCGTTTAATATGGGGTGTTGAGTCCATTTCGTTGAGCAAGGAGTAGCTCTTGTCTATTCCATATTTGGCTTAAGGAACTTTATCTGTGCTCATTTCAATCTCTGGTTTTATGCAGCACCCCAACTCACCTTTCCCCTTAAGCAAGCATAAATTGGTTTTCTAAATTTGAGACCCTGTTCTGTTCTGCAATTCTGTTCCTGTGTAGCCAAGTTTACATTCCGTGTATTACTGATATCTTATGATGTTTCTGTTTCTGTGTGACTTATTTCAGTTAGAATCATCATACCTGAATCCACTCATTGTGCTGCTAAGGGCCTGATGACACAGATTTCATTGCTGAGTGATATTGCTTTGTAAGTAAATACCACAACTTCTTTATCCATTTTTCAATTTCTACGATGTTGAACTTGTACTGTAAATGAGGTTCTTGTAAACAGAGGCGTCCCAAACATTGGGGTGGCTGTGTCTTTTTGATTTTAATTTCCCTAAGCTATAAGACCATAAGTGGCAGTGCCCTAGGCTCTGTTGCTTTGTTTTTTAGATGTTTCAGGAAACACCATACACTTCTCCTGAGTGTCTGTTGGTAATTTACATCCCGCCCATCAGCATAACAAGGCTCCCAGTTCTCCATGGCCTATCCTGCCTTTCTGGATTTTACACTTTTTTCAGATGGCCCTTTTGACCGGGGGGAAGTGAGACTTCATTGTAGTGCAGATTTCCTTTACAAGCTTGCTTGGTTGGCCAAAAAGGGCGTATGCGTGTTTTCCTGAATATATTCAGGAAAAAACGCATACGCCCTTTTTGGCCAAGTGCATCATTGTGGACGTTCTGCCTCTTTTCCTATGCTTTCAATGCAATTCCAGTCTACCTCCTGAAATCGGTTTCCTGCAATTCTGCCCCGCTTTCAAGTCCTCTTGGCAGCCTTACTTCAGTCTATTTTTGGACGATAGCTGTCATTTATAACTCTGCAGGTTTGTGAATTACAGTGCCCCTGAGCTCTTTCTTCAACTCGCTTTCTTGTGAGCTGGCCGCAACACCGCAGGATGGCTTCAGGCCCTAATCTGGTTCCGGCACGGCACGCTGAGCCTTTGGTTATTTCCTCTTCCTGGTGGGAAATGAGAGTTAAATTTGCCCGTCCAGACACCTCCAGCTAGTCTCTCATTGGTTCTCACTATTCCTGTTCATCTTCCACAGAAATTGCAAACTGGGCCAAACAGGAGTTTAAAGGCGCTGACTCTCCAAGTCGGGAGAGTGTTAGTTAAGCGTCTGGAATGTTGCACCCGAGTACCAGGGGAGGAAAACTGAGACATATTTGAACACGTCTCCCGTTCACACGGATGATCATACTCTGGGTTCCACATGCATGTTTTAGCTGAAGGAAGAATACCTAAAACCTGGGTAGTTGAAACCCGTGGAATGGGTACCATGCAATATGACTTCAAAGGGTCTTCATTTGCTCACCGAACCTCTCCAATCCTATCACTGCTGCGTTTATGCCCCTGTACACATGCTTGATTCTCTTTCGGAGACATAGCAATCCATAGGTTTTAAGATACTTACTAGTCAGGTACATTCTTAGGCGTTTAATATGCGGTGTTGAGTCCATTTCGTTGAGCAAGGAGTAGCTCTTGTCTATTCCATATTTGGCTTAAGGAACTTTATCTGTGCTCATTTCAATCTCTGGTTTTATGCAGCACCCCAACTCACCTTTCCCCTTAAGCAAGCATAAGTTGGTTTTCTAAATTTGAGACGCTCTTCTGTTCTGTAATTCAGTTCCTGTGTAGCCAAGTTTACATTCCGTGTATTACTGATATCTTATGATGTTTCTTTTTCTGTGTGACTTATTTCAGTTAGAATCATCATACCTGAATCCACTCATTGTGCTGCTAAGGGCCTGATGACACAGATTTCATTGCTGAGTGACATTGCTTTGTAAGTAAATACCACAACTTCTTTATCCATTTTTCACTTTCTGTGATGTTGAACTTGTACTGTAAACGAGGTTCTTGTAAACAGAGCCGTTCCAAACTTTGGGGTGGCTGTGTCTTTTTGATTTTAATTTCCCTAAGCTATAGGACCATAAGTGGAAGTGCCCTAGGTTCTGTTGCTTTGTTTTTTAGATGTTTCAGGAAACACCATACACTTCTCCTGAGTGTCTGTTGGCAATTTACATCCCGCCCATCAGCATAACAAGGCTCCCAGTTCTCCATGGCCTGTCCTGCCTTTCTGGATTTTACCCTTTTTTCAGATGGCCCTTTTGACCGGGGGGAAGTGAGACTTCATTGTAGTGCAGATTTCCTTTGCAAGCTTGCTTGGTTGGCCAAAAAGGGCGTATGCGTTTTTTCCTGAATATATTCAGGAAAAAACGCATACGCCCTTTTTGGCCAAGTGCATCATTGTGGACGTTCTGCCTCTTTTCCTATGCTTTCAATGCAATTCCAGTCTACCTCCTGAAATCGGTTTCCTGCAATTCTGCCCCGCTTTCAAGTCCTCTTGGCAGCCTTACTTCAGTCTATTTTTGGACGATAGCTGTCATTTATAACTCTGCAGGTTTGTGAATTACAGTGCCCCTGAGCTCCTTTCTTCAACTCGCTTTCTTGTGACCTGGCCGCAACACCGCAGGATGTCTTCAGGCCGTAATCTGGTTCCGGCACGGCACGCTGAGCCTTTGGTTATTTCCTCTTCCTGGTGGGAAATGAGAGTTAAATTTGCCCGTCCAGACACCTCCAGCTAGTCTCTCATTGGTTCTCGCTATTCCTGTTCATCTTCCAAGAAATTGCAAACTGGGCCAAACAGGAGGTTAAAGGCGCTGACTCTCCAAGTGGGGAGAGTGTTAGTAAAGCATCTGGAATGTTGCACTCGAGTACCAGGGGAGGAAAACTGAGACATATTTGAACACGTCTCCCGATCACATGGTTGATCATACTTCGGTTCCACATGCATCTTTTAGCTGAAGGAAGAATACCTTAAACCTGGGTATTTGAAACCCGTGGAATGGGTACCATGCAATATGACTTCAAAGGGTCTTCATTTGCTCACCGAACCTCTCCAATCCTATCACTGCTGCGTTTATGCCCCTGTACACATGCTTGATTCTCTTTCGGAGACATAGCAATCCATAGGTTTTAAGATACTTACTAGTCAGGTACATTCTTAGGCGTTTAATATGCGGTGTTGAGTCCATTTCGTTGAGCAAGGAGTAGCTCTTGTCTATTCCATATTTGGCTTAAGGAACTTTATCTGTGCTCATTTCAATCTCTGGTTTTATGCAGCACCCCAACTCACCTTTCCCCTTAAGCAAGCATAAGTTGGTTTTCTAAATTTGAGACCCTGTTCTGTTCTGTAATTCAGTTCCTGTGTAGCCAAGTTTACATTCCGTGTATTGCTGATATCTTATGATGTTTCTTTTTCTGTGTGACTTATTTCAGTTAGAATCATCATACCTGAATCCACTCATTGTGCTGCTAAGGGCCTGATGACACAGATTTCATTGCTGAGTGATATTGCTTTGTAAGTAAATACCACAACTTCTTTATCCATTTTTCACTTTCTGTGATGTTGAACTTGTACTGTAAACGAGGTTCTTGTAAACAGAGCCGTTCCAAACTTTGGGGTGGCTGTGTCTTTTTGATTTTAATTTCCCTAAGCTATAGGACCATAAGTGGAAGTGCCCTAGGTTGTGTTGCTTTGTTTTTTAGATGTTTCAGGAAACACCATACACTTCTCCTGAGTGTCTGTTGGCAATTTACATCCCGCCCATCAGCATAACAAGGCTCCCAGTTCTCCATGGCCTGTCCTGCCTTTCTGGATTTTACCCTTTTTTCAGATGGCCCTTTTGACCGGGGGGAAGTGAGACTTCATTGTAGTGCAGATTTCCTTTGCAAGCTTGCTTGGTTGGCCAAAAAGGGCGTATGCGTTTTTTCCTGAATATATTCAGGAAAAAACGCATACGCCCTTTTTGGCCAAGTGCATCATTGTGGACGTTCTGCCTCTTTTCCTATGCTTTCAATGCAATTCCAGTCTACCTCCTGAAATCGGTTTCCTGCAATTCTGCCCCGCTTTCAAGTCCTCTTGGCAGCCTTACTTCAGTCTATTTTTGGACGATAGCTGTCATTTATAACTCTGCAGGTTTGTGAATTACAGTTCCCCTGAGCTCCTTTCTTCAACTCGCTTTCTTGTGAGCTGGCCGCAACACCGCAGGATGGCTTCAGGCCCTAATCTGGTTCCGGCACGGCACGCTGAGCCTTTGGTTATTTCCTCTTCCTGGTGGGAAATGAGAGTTAAATTTGCCCGTCCAGACACCTCCAGCTAGTCTCTCATTGGTTCTCGCTATTCCTGTTCATCTTCCACAGAAATTGCAAACTGGGCCAAACAGGAGGTTAAAGGCGCTGACTCTCCAAGTCGGGAGAGTGTTAGTAAAGCGTCTGGAATGTTGCACCCGAGTACCAGGGGAGGAAAACTGAGACATATTTGAACACGTCTCCCGTTCACACGGATGATCATACTCTGGGTTCCACATGCATGTTTTAGCTGAAGGAAGAATACCTAAAACCTGGGTAGTTGAAACCCGTGGAATGGGTACCATGGAATACGACTTCAAAGGGTCTTCATTTGCTCACCGAACCTCTCCAATCCTATCACTGCTGCGTTTATGCCCCTGTACACATGCTTGATTCTCTTTCGGAGACATAGCAATCCATAGGTTTTAAGATACTTACTAGTCAGGTACATTCTTAGGCGTTTAATATGCGGTGTTGAGTCCATTTCGTTGAGCAAGGAGTAGCTCTTGTCTATTCCATATTTGGCTTAAGGAACTTTATCTGTGCTCATTTCAATCTCTGGTTTTATGCAGCACCCGAACTCACCTTTCCCCTTAAGCAAGCATAAGTTGGTTTTCTAAATTTGAGACCCTGTTCTGTTCTGTAATTCAGTTCCTGTGTAGCCAAGTTTACATTCCGTTTATTACTGATATCTTATGATGTTTCTTTTTCTGTGTGACTTCTTTCAGTTAGAATCATCATACTTGAATCCACTCATTGTGCTGCTAAGGGCCTGATGACACAGATTTCATTGCTGAGTGATATTGCTTTGTAAGTAAATACCACAACTTCTTTATCCATTTTTCACTTTCTGTGATGTTGAACTTGTACTGTAAACGAGGTTCTTGTAAACAGAGCCGTTCCAAACTTTGGAGTGGCTGTGTCTTTTTGATTTTAATTTCCCTAAGCTATAGGAGCATAAGTGGAAGTGCCCTAGGCTCTGTTGCTTTGTTTTTTAGATGTTTCAGGAAACACCATACACTTCTCCCGAGTGTTTGTTGGCAATTTACATCCCGCCCTTCAGCATAACATGGCTCCCAGTTCTCCATGGCCTGTCCTGCCTTTTTGGATTTTACACTTTTTTCACATGGCTCTTTTGACCGGGGGAAGTGAGACTTCATTGTAGTGCAGATTTCCTTTGCAAGCTTGCTTGGTTGGCCAAAAAGGGCGTATGCGTTTTTTCCTGAATATATTCAGGAAAAAACGCATACGCCCTTTTTGGCCAAGTGCATCATTGTGGACGTTCGGCCTCTTTTCCTATGCTTTCAATGCAATTCCAGTCTACCTCCTGAAATCGGTTTCCTGCAATTCTGCCCCGCTTTCAAGTCCTCTTGGCAGCCTTACTTCAGTCTATTTTTGGACGATAGCTGTCATTTATAACTCTGCAGGTTTGTGAATTACAGTGCCCCTGAGCTCCTTTCTTCAACTCGCTTTCTTGTGAGCTGGCCGCAACACCGCAGGATGGCTTCAGGCCCTAATCTGGTTCCGGCACGGCACGCTGAGCCTTTGGTTAATTCCTCTTCCTGGTGGGAAATGAGAGTTAAATTTGCCAGTCCAGACACCTCCAGCTAGTCTTTCATTGGTTCTCGCTATTCCTGTTCATCTTCCGCAGAAATTGCAAACTGGGCCAAACAGGAGGTTAAAGGGACTGACTCTCCAAGTCGGGAGAGTGTTAGTAAAGCGTCTGGAATGTTGCACCCGAGTACCAGGGTACGAAAACTGAGACATATTTGAACATGTCTCCCGATCACTTGGTTGATCATACTCTAGGTTCCACATGCATGTTTTAGCTGAAGGAAGAATACCTAAAACCTGGGTAGTTGAAACCCGTGGAATGGGTACCATGCAATATGACTTCAAAGGGTCTTCATTTGCTCACCGAACCTCTCCAATCCTATCACTGCTGCATTTATGCCCCTGTACACACGCTTGATTCTCTTTTGGAGACATAGCAATCCATAGGTCTTAAGATACTTACTAGTCAGGTACATTCTTAGGCGTTTAATATGGGGTGTTGAGTCCATTTCGTTGAGCAAGGAGTAGCTCTTGTCTATTCCATATTTGGCTTAAGGAACTTTATCTGTGCTCATTTCAATCTCTGGTTTTATGCAGCACCCCAACTCACCTTTCCCCTTAAGCAAACATAAGTTGGTTTTCTAAATTTGAGACCCTGTTCTGTTCTGTAATTCAGTTCCTGTGTAGCCAAGTTTCCATTCCGTGTATTACTGATATCTTATGATGTTTCTTTTTCTGTGTGACTTATTTCAGTTAGAATCATCATACCTGAATCCACTCATTATGCTGCTACGGGCCTGATGACATAGATTTCATTGCTGAGTGATACTGCATTGTACGAAAGTACCACAAGTTCTTTATCCATTTTTCACTTTCTGTGATATTGAACTTGCACGGTAAACGAGGTTCTTGTAAACAGAGGCGTCCCAAACTCTGGGGTGGCTGTGTCTTTTTGATTTTAATTTCCCTAAGCTATAGGACCATAAGTGGAAGTGCCCTAGACTCTGTTGTTTTGTTTTTTCGATGTTTCAGGAAACACCATACACTTCTCCAGAGTGGTTGTTGGCAATTTACATCCCGCCCATCAGCATAACAAGGCTCCCAGTTCTCCATGGCCTGTCCTGCGTTTCTGGATTTTACACTTTTTTCAGATGGCCCTTTTGACCGGGGGGAAGTGAGACTTCTTTGTAGTGCAGATTTCCTTTGCAAGTTTGCTTGGTTGGCCAAAAAGGGCGTATGCGTTTTTTCCTGCATATATTCAGGAAAAAACGCATACGCCCTTTTTGGCCAAGTGCATCATTGTGGACGTTCTGCCTCTTTTCCTATGCTTTCAATGCAATTCCAGTCTACCTCCTGAAATCGGTTTCCTGCAATTCTGCCCCGCTTTCAAGTCCTCTTGGCAGCCTTACTTCAGTCTATTTTTGGACGATAGCTGTCATTTATAACTCTGCAGGTTTGTGAATTACAGTGCCCCTGAGCTCCTTTCTTCAACTCGCTTTCTTGTGAGCTGGCCGCAACACCGCAAGATGTCTTCAGGCCCTAATCTGGTTCTGGCACGGCACGCTGAGCCTTTGGTTAATTCCTCTTCCTGGTGGGAAATGAGAGTTAAATTTGCCCATCCAGACACCTCCAGCTAGCCTCTCATTGGTTCTCGCTATTCCTGTTCATCTTCCACAGAAATTGCAAACTGGGCCAAACAGGAGGTTAAAGGGACTGACTCTCCAAGTGGGGAGAGTGTTAGTAAAGCGTCTGGAATGTTGCACCCGAGTACCAGGGTACGAAAACTGAGACATATTTGAACACGTCTCCCGATCACATGGTTGATCATACTCTAGGTTCCACATGCAAGTTTTAGCTGAAGGAAGAATACCTTATACCTGGGTAGTTAAAACCCGTGGAATGGGTACCATGTAATATGACTTCAAAGGGTCTTCTTTTGCTCACCGAACCTCTCCAATCCTTTCACTGCTGTGTTTATGCCCCTGTACACATGCTTCATTCTCTTTCGGAGACATAGCAATCCATAGGTTTTAAGATACTTACTAGTCAGGTACATTCTTAGGCGTTTAATATGCGGTGTCGAGTCCATTTCGTTGAGCAAGCAGTAGCTCTTGTCTATTCCATATTTGGCTTAAGGAACTTTATCTGTGCTCATTTCGATCTCTGGTTTTATGCAGCACCCCAACTCACCTTTCCCCCTAAGCAAGCATAAGTTGGTTTTCTAAATTTGAGACCCTGTTCTGTTCTGTAATTCAGTTCCTGTGTAGCCAAGTTTACATTCCGTGTATTAGTGATATCTTATGATGTTTCTTTTTCTGTGTGACTTATTTCAGTTAGAATCATCATACCTGAATCCACTCATTGTGCTGTTAAGGGCCTGATGACATAGATTTCATTGCTGAGTGATATTGCTTTGTAAGTAAATACCACAACTTTTTTATCCATTTTTCACTTTCTGCGATGTTGAACTTGTACTGTAAACGAGGTTCTTGTAAACAGAGCCCTTTGAAACTTTGGGGTGGCTGTGTCTTTTTGATTTTAAATTCCCTAAGCTATAGGAGCATAAGTGGAAGTGCCCTAGGCTCTGTTGCTTTGTTTTTTAGATGTTTCAGGAAACACCATACACTTCTCCCGAGTGTTTGTTGGCAATTTACATCCCGCCCTTCAGCATAACAAGGCTCCCAGTTCTCCATGGCCTGTCCTGCCTTTTTGGATTTTACACTTTTTTCACATGGCTCTTTTGACCGGGGGAAGTGAGACTTCATTGTAGTGCAGATTTCCTTTGCAAGCTTGCTTGGTTGGCCAAAAAGGGCGTATGCGTTTTTTCCTGAATATATTCAGGAAAAAACGCATACGCCCTTTTTGGCCAAGTGCATCATTGTGGACGTTCTGCCTCTTTTCCTATGCTTTCAATGCAATTCCAGTCTACCTCCTGAAATCGGTTTCCTGCAATTCTGCCCCGCTTTCAAGTCCTCTTGGCAGGCTTACTTCAGTCTATTTTTGGACGATAGCTGTCATTTATAACTCTGCAGGTTTGTGAATTACAGTGCCCCTGAGCTCCTTTCTTCAACTCGCTTTCTTGTGAGCTGGCCGCAACACCGCAGGATGGCTTCAGGCCCTAATCTGGTTCCGGCACGGCACGCTGAGCCTTTGGTTAATTCCTCTTCCTGGTGGGAAATGAGAGTTAAATTTGCCAGTCCAGACACCTCCAGCTAGTCTCTCATTGGTTCTCGCTATTCCTGTTCATCTTCCGCAGAAATTGCAAACTGGGCCAAACAGGAGGTTAAAGGGACTGACTGTCCAAGTCGGGAGAGTGTTAGTAAAGCGTCTGGAATGTTGCACCCGAGTACCAGGGTACGAAAACTGAGACATATTTGAACATGTCTCCCGATCACTTGGTTGATCATACTCTAGGTTCCACATGCATGTTTTAGCTGAAGGAAGAATACCTAAAACCTGGGTAGTTGAAACCCGTGGAATGGGTACCATGCAATATGACTTCAAAGGGTCTTCATTTGCTCACCGAACCTCTCCAATCCTTTCACTGCTGCATTTATGCCCCTGTACACACGCTTGATTCTCTTTTGGAGACATAGCAATCCATAGGTCTTAAGATACTTACTAGTCAGGTACATTCTTAGGCGTTTAATATGGGGTGTTGAGTCCATTTCGTTGAGCAAGGAGTAGCTCTTGTCTATTCCATATTTGGCTTAAGGAACTTTATCTGTGCTCATTTCAATCTCTGGTTTTATGCAGCACCCCAACTCACCTTTCCCCTTAAGCAAACATAAGTTGGTTTTCTAAATTTGAGACCCTGTTCTGTTCTGTAATTCAGTTCCTGTGTAGCCAAGTTTCCATTCCGTGTATTACTGATATCTTATGATGTTTCTTTTTCTGTGTGACTTATTTCAGTTAGAATCATCATACCTGAATCCACTCATTATGCTGCTACGGGCCTGATGACATAGATTTCATTGCTGAGTGATACTGCATTGTACGAAAGTACCACAAGTTCTTTATCCATTTTTCACTTTCTGTGATATTGAACTTGCACGGTAAACGAGGTTCTTGTAAACAGAGGCGTCCCAAACTCTGGGGTGGCTGTATCTTTTTGATTTTAATTTCCCTAAGCTATAGGACCATAAGTGGAAGTGCCCTAGACTCTGTTGTTTTGTTTTTTCGATGTTTCAGGAAACACCATACACTTCTCCCGAGTGGTTGTTGGCAATTTACATCCCGCCCATCAGCATAACAAGGCTCCCAGTTCTCCATGGCCTGTCCTGCGTTTCTGGATTTTACACTTTTTTCAGATGGCCCTTTTGACCGGGGGGAAGTGAGACTTCTTTGTAGTGCAGATTTCCTTTGCAAGTTTGCTTGGTTGGCCAAAAAGGGCGTATGCGTTTTTTCCTGAATATATTCAGGAAAAAACGCATACGCCCTTTTTGGCCAAGTGCATCATTGTGGACGTTCTGCCTCTTTTCCTATGCTTTCAATGCAATTCCAGTCTACCTCCTGAAATCGGTTTCCTGCAATTCTGCCCCGCTTTCAAGTCCTCTTGGCAGCCTTACTTCAGTCTATTTTTGGACGATAGCTGTCATTTATAACTCTGCAGGTTTGTGAATTACAGTGCCCCTGAGCTCCTTTCTTCAACTCGCTTTCTTGTGAGCTGGCCGCAACACCGCAAGATGTCTTCAGGCCCTAATCTGGTTCTGGCACGGCACGCTGAGCCTTTGGTTAATTCCTCTTCCTGGTGGGAAATGAGAGTTAAATTTGCCCATCCAGACACCTCCAGCTAGCCTCTCATTGGTTCTCGCTATTCCTGTTCATCTTCCACAGAAATTGCAAACTGGGCCAAACAGGAGGTTAAAGGGACTGACTCTCCAAGTGGGGAGAGTGTTAGTAAAGCGTCTGGAATGTTGCACCCGAGTACCAGGGTACGAAAACTGAGACATATTTGAACACGTCTCCCGATCACATGGTTGATCATACTCTAGGTTCCACATGCAAGTTTTAGCTGAAGGAAGAATACCTTAAACCTGGGTAGTTAAAACCCGTGGAATGGGTACCATGTAATATGACTTCAAAGGGTCTTCTTTTGCTCACCGAACCTCTCCAATCCTTTCACTGCTGTGTTTATGCCCCTGTACACATGCTTCATTCTCTTTCGGAGACATAGCAATCCATAGGTTTTAAGATACTTACTAGTCAGGTACATTCTTAGGCCTTTAATATGCGGTGTCGAGTCCATTTCGTTGAGCAAGCAGTAGCTCTTGTCTATTCCATATTTGGCTTAAGGAACTTTATCTGTGCTCATTTCGATCTCTGGTTTTATGCAGCACCCCAACTCACCTTTCCCCTTAAGCAAGCATAAGTTGGTTTTCTAAATTTGAGACCCTGTTCTGTTCTGTAATTCAGTTCCTGTGTAGCCAAGTTTACATTCCGTGTATTAGTGATATCTTATGATGTTTCTTTTTCTGTGTGACTTATTTCAGTTAGAATCATCATACCTGAATCCACTCATTGTGCTGCTAAGGGCCTGATGACATAGATTTCATTGCTGAGTGATATTGCTTTGTAAGTAAATACCACAACTTCTTTATCCATTTTTCACTTTCTGTGATGTTGAACTTGTACGGTAAATGAGGTTCTTGTAAACAGAGGCGTCCCAAATTTTGGGGTGGCTGTGTCTTTTTGATTTTAATTTCCCTAAGCTATAGGACCATAAGTGGAAGTGCCCTAGACTCTGTTGCTTTGTTTTTTCGATGTTTCAGGAAACACCATACACTTCTCCCCAGTGTCTGTTGGCAATTTACATCCCGCCCATCAGCATAACAAGGCTCCCAGTTCTCCATGGCCTGTCCTGCCTTTCTGGATTTTACACTTTTTTCAGATGGCCCTTTTGACCGGGGGGAAGTGAGACTTCATTGTAGTGCAGATTTCCTTTGCAAGCTTGCTTGGTTGGCCAAAAAGGGCGTATGCGTTTTTTCCTGAATATATTCAGGAAAAAACGCATACGCCCTTTTTGGCCAAGTGCATCATTGTGGACGTTCTGCCTCTTTTCCTATGCTTTCAATGCAATTCCAGTCTACCTCCTGAAATCGGTTTCCTGCAATTCTGCCCCGCTTTCAAGTCCTCTTGGCAGCCTTACTTCAGTCTATTTTTGGACGATAGCTGTCATTTATAACTCTGCAGGTTTGTGAATTACAGTGCCCCTGAGCTCCTTTCTTCAACTCGCTTTCTTGTGAGCTGGCCGCAACACCACAGGATGGCTTCAGGCCCTAATCTGGTTCCGGCACGGCACGCTGAGCCTTTGGTTAATTCCTCTTCCTGGTGGGAAATGAGAGTTAAATTTGCCCGTCCAGACACCTCCAGCTAGTCTCTCATTGGTTCTCGCTATTCCTGTTCATCTTCCGCAGAAATTGCAAACTGGGCCAAACAGGAGATTTAAGGGATTGACTCTCCAAGTCGGGAGAGTGTTAGTAAAGCGTCTGGAATGTTGCACCCGAGTACCAGGGTACAAAAACTGAGACATATTTGAACACGTCTCCCGATCACATGGTTGATCATACTCTAGGTTCCACATGCATGTTTTAGCTGAAGGAAGAATACCTTAAACCTGGGTAGTTGAAACCCGTGGAATGGGTACCATGCAATATGACTTCAAAGGGTCTTCGTTTGCTCACCGAACCTCTCCAATCATATCACTGCTGCGTTTATGCCCCTGTACACACGCTTGATTCTCTTTTGGAGACATAGAAATCCATAGGTTTTAAGATACTTACTAGTCAGGTACATTCTTAGGCGTTTAATATGGGGTGTTGAGTCCATTTCGTTGAGCAAGGAGTAGCTCTTGTCTATTCCATATTTGTCTTAAGGAACTTTATCTGTGCTCATTTCAATCTCTGGTTTTATGCAGCACCCCAACTCACCTTTCCCCTTAAGCAAGCATAAGTTTGTTTTCTGAATTTGAGACACTGTGCTGTTTTGGAATTCAGTTCCTGTGTAGCCAAGTTTACATTCCGTGTATTAGTGATATCTTGTGATGTTTCTTTTTCTGTGTGACTTATTTCAGTTAGAATCATCGTACCTGAATACACTCATTATGCTGCTACGGGCCTGATGACATAGATTTCATTGCTGAGTGATACTGCATTGTACGTAAGTACCACAAGTTCTTTATCCATTTTTCACTTTCTGTGATATTGAACTTGTACGGTAAACGAGGTTCTTGTAAACAGAGGCGTCCCAAATTTTGGGGTGGCTGTGTCTTTTTGATTTTAAATTCCCTAAGCTATAGGACCATAAGTGGAAGTGCCCTAGGTTCTGTTGCTTTGTTTTTTAGATGTTTCAGGAAACACCATACACTTCTCCCGAGTGTGTGTTGGCAATTCACATCCCGCCCATCAGCATAACAAGGCTCCCATTTCTCCAGGGCCTGTCCTGCCTTTCAGGATTTTACACTTTTTTCAGATGGCCCTTTTGACCGGGGGGAAGTGAGACTTCATTGTACTGCAGACTTCTTTGCAAGCTTGCTTGGTTGGCCAAAAAGGGCGTATGCGTTTTTTCCTGAATATATTCAGGAAAAAACGCATACGCCCTTTTTGGCCAAGTGCATCATTGTGGACGTTCTGCCTCTTTTCCTATGCTTTCAATGCAATTCCAGTCTACCTCCTGAAATCGGTTTCCTGCAATTCTGCCCCGCTTTCAAGTCCTCTTGGCAGCCTTACTTCAGTCTATTTTTGGACGATAGCTGTCATTTATAACTCTGCAGGTTTGTGAATTACAGTGCCCCTGAGCTCCTTTCTTCAACTCGCTTTCTTGTGACCTGGCCGCAACACCGCAGGATGGCTTCAGGCCCTAATCTGGTTCCGGCACGGCACGCTGAGCCTTTGGTTAATTCCTCTTCCTGGTGGGAAATGAGAGTTAAATTTGCCCGTCCAGACACCTCCAGCTACTCTCTCATTGGTTCTCACTATTCCTGTTCATCTTCCGCAGAAATTGCAAACTGGGCCAAACAGGAGGTTAAAGGCGCTGACTCTCCAAGTGGGGAGAGTGTTAGTAAAGCATCTGGAATGTTGCACCCGAGTACCAGGGGAAGAAAACTGAGACATATTTGAACACGTCTCCCGTTCACACGGGTGATCATACTCTAGGTTCCACATGCAAGTTTTAGCTGAAGGAAGAATACCTGAAACCTGCAGAGTTGAGACCCGTGGAATGGGTATCATGCAATATGACTTCAAAGGGTCTTCATTTGCTCACCGAACCTCTCCAATCCTATCACTGCTGCGTTTATGCCCCTGTACACATGCTTGATTCTCTTTCGGAGACATAGCAATCCATAGGTTTTAAGAGTGTTACTAGTCAGGTACATTCTTAGGCGTTTAATATGCGGTGTCGAGTCCATTTCGTTGAGCAAGGAGTAGCTCTTGTCTATTCCATATTTGGCTTAAGGAACTTTATCTGTGCTCATTTCGATCTCTGGTTTTATGCAGCACCCCAACTCACCTTTCCCCTTAAGCAAGCATAAGTTGGTTTTCTAAATTTGAGACCCTGTTCTGTTCTGTAATTCAGTTCCTGTGTAGCCAAGTTTACATTCCGTGTATTAGTGATATCTTATGATGTTTCTTTTTCTGTGTGACTTATTTCAGTTAGAATCATCATACCTGAATCCACTCATTGTGCTGCTAAGGGCCTGATGACATAGATTTCATTGCTGAGTGATATTGCTTTGTAAGTAAATACCACAACTTCTTTATCCATTTTTCACTTTCTGTGATGTTGAACTTGTACGGTAAACGAGGTTCTTGTAAACAGAGGCGTCCCAAATTTTGGGGTGGCTGTGTCTTTTTGATTTTAATTTCCCTAAGCTATAGGACCATAAGTGGAAGTGCCCTAGACTCTGTTGCTTTGTTTTTTCGATGTTTCAGGAAACACCATACACTTCTCCCGAGTGTCTGTTGGCAATTTACATCCCGCCCATCAGCATAACAAGGCTCCCAGTTCTCCATGGCCTGTCCTGCCTTTCTGGATTTTACACTTTTTTCAGATGGCCCTTTTGACCGGGGGGAAGTGAGACTTCATTGTAGTGCAGATTTCCTTTGCAAGTTTGCTTGGTTGGCCAAAAAGGGCGTATGCGTTTTTTCCTGAATATATTCAGGAAAAAACGCATACGCCCTTTTTGGCCAAGTGCATCATTGTGGACGTTCTGCCTCTTTTCCTATGCTTTCAATGCAATTCCAGTCTACCTCCTGAAATCGGTTTCCTGCAATTCTGCCCCGCTTTCAAGTCCTCTTGGCAGCCTTACTTCAGTCTATTTTTGGACGATAGCTGTCATTTATAACTCTGCAGGTTTGTGAATTACAGTGCCCCTGAGCTCCTTTCTTCAACTCGCTTTCTTGTGAGCTGGCCGCAACACCGCAGGATGTCTTCAGGCCCTAATCTGGTTCCGGCACGGCACGCTGAGCCTTTGGTTAATTCCTCTTCCTGGTGGGATGTGAGTGTTAAATTTGCCCGTCAGGACACCTCCAGCTAGTCTCTCATTGGTTCTCGCTATTCCTGTTCATCTTCCGCAGAAATTGCAAACTGGGCCAAACAGGAGGTTAAAGGCGCTGACTCTCCAAGTGGGGAGAGTGTTAGTAAAGCGTCTGGAATGTTTCACCCGAGTTCCAGGGGAGGAAAACTGAGACATATTTGAACACGTCTCCCGTTCACACGGTTGATCATACTCTGGGTTCCACATGCATGTTTTAGCTGAAGGAAGAATACCTAAAACCTGGGTAGTTGAAACCCGTGGAATGGGTACCATGCAATATGACTTCAAAGGGTCTTCATTTGCTCACTGAACCTCTCCAATCCTATCACTGCTGCGTTTATGCCCCTGTACACATGCTTGATTCTCTTTCGGAGACATAGCAATCCATAGGTTTTAAGATACTTACTAGTCAGGTACATTCTTAGGCGTTTAATATGCGGTGTTGAGTCCATTTCGTTGAGCAAGGAGTAGCTCTTGTCTATTCCATATTTGGCTTAAGGAACTTTATCTGTGCTCATTTCAATCTCTGGTTTTATGCAGCACCCCAACTCACCTTTCCCCTTAAGCAAGCATAAGTTGGTTTTCTAAATTTGAGACCCTGTTCTGTTCTGTAATTCAGTTCCTGTGTAGCCAAGTTTACATTCCGTGTATTACTGATATCTTATGATGTTTCTTTTTCTGTGTGACTTATTTCAGTTAGAATCATCATACCTGAATCCACTCATTGTGCTGCTAAGGGCCTGATGACACAGATTTCATTGCTGAGTGATATTGCTTTGTAAGTAAATACCACAATTTTTTATCCATTTTTCACTTTCTGCGATGTTGAACTTGTACTGTAAACGAGGTTCTTGTAAACAGAGCCCTTCGAAACTTTGGGGTGGCTGTGTCTTTTTGATTTTAAATTCCCTAAGCTATAGGAGCATAAGTGGAAGTGCCCTAGGCTCTGTTGCTTTGTTTTTTAGATGTTTCAGGAAACACCATACACTTCTCCCGAGTGTTTGTTGGCAATTTACATCCCGCCCTTCAGCATAACAAGGCTCCCAGTTCTCCATGGCCTGTCCTGCCTTTTTGGATTTTACACTTTTTTCACATGGCTCTTTTGACCGGGGGAAGTGAGACTTCATTGTAGTGCAGATTTCCTTTGCAAGCTTGCTTGGTTGGCCAAAAAGGGCGTATGCGTTTTTTCCTGAATATATTCAGGAAAAAACGCATACGCCCTTTTTGGCCAAGTGCATCATTGTGGACGTTCTGCCTCTTTTCCTATGCTTTCAATGCAATTCCAGTCTACCTCCTGAAATCGGTTTCCTGCAATTCTGCCCCGCTTTCAAGTCCTCTTGGCAGCCTTACTTCAGTCTATTTTTGGACGATAGCTGTCATTTATAACTCTGCAGGTTTGTGAATTGCAGTGCCCCTGAGCTCCTTTCTTCAACTCGCTTTCTTGTGACCTGGCCGCAACACCGCAGGATGGTTTCAGGCCCTAATCTGGTTCCGGCACGGCATGCTGAGCCTTTGGTTATTTCCTCTTCCTGGTGGGAAATGAGAGTTAAATTTGCCCGTCCAGACACCTCCAGCTAGCCTCTCATTGGTTCTCGCTATTCCTGTTCATCTTCCGCAGAAATTGCAAACTGGGCCAAACAGGAGGTTAAAGGCGCTGACTCTCCAAGTCGGGAGAGTGTTAGTAAAGCGTCTGGAATGTTGCACCCGAGTACCAGGGGAGGAAAACTGAGACATATTTGAACACGTCTCCCGTTCACATGGTTGATCATACTCTGGGTTCCACATGCATGTTTTAGCTGAAGGAAGAATACCTTAAACCTGGAGAGTTGAGACCCGTGTAATGGGTACCATGCAATATGACTTCAAAGGGTCTTCATTTGCTCACCGAACCTCTCCAATCCTATCACTGCTGCGTTTATACCCCTGTACACACGCTTGATTCTCTTTTGGAGACATAGCAATCCATAGGTTTTAAGATACTTACTAGTCAGGTACATTCTTAGGCGTTTAATATGGGGTGTTGAGTCCATTTCGTTGAGCAAGGAGTAGCTCTTGTCTATTCCATATTTGGCTTAAGGAACTTTATCTGTACTCATTTCAATCTCTGGTTTTATGCAGCACCCCAACTCACCTTTCCCCTTAAGCAAGCATAAGTTGGTTTTCTAAATTTGAGACCCTGTTCTGTTTTGGAATGCAGTTCCTGTGTAGCCAAGTTTACATTCCGTGTATTAGTGATATCTTATGATGTTTCTTTTTCTGTGTGACTTATTTCAGTTAGAATCATCGTACCTGAATCCACTCATTATGCTGCTACGGGTCTGATGACATAGATTTCATTGCTGATTGATACTGCATTGTCCGTAAGTACCACAAGTTCTTTATCCATTTTTCACTTTCTGTCATATTGAACTTGTACGGTAAACGAGGTTCTTGTAAACGGAGGCGTCCCAAGCTTTGGGGTGGCTGTGTCTTTTTGATTTTAATTTCCCTAAGCTATAGGACCATAAGTGGAAGTGCCCTAGGTTCTGTTGCTTTGTTTTTTAGATGTTTCAGGAAACACCATACACTTCTCCCGAGTGTCTGTTGGCAATTTACATCCCGCCCATCAGCATAACAAGGCTCCCAGTTCTCCATGGCCTGTCCTGCCTTTCTGGATTTTACACTTTTTTCAGAGGGCCCTTTGGACCGGGGGGAAGTGAGACTTCATTGTAGTGCAGATTTCCTTTGCAAGCTTGCTTGGTTGGCCAAAAAGGGCGTATGCGTTTTTTCCTGAATATATTCAGGAAAAAACGCATACGCCCTTTTTGGCCAAGTGCATCATTGTGTACGTACTGCCTCTTTTCCTATGCTTTCAATGCAATTCCAGTCTACCTCCTGAAATCGGTTTCCTGCAATTCTGCCCCGCCTTCAAGTCCTCTTGGTAGCCTTACTTCAGTCTATTTTTGGACGATAGCTGTCATTTATAACTCTGCAGGTTTGTGAATTACAGTGCCCCTGAGCTCCTTTCTTCAACTCGCTTTCTTGTGAGCTCTCCGCAACACCGCAGGATGGCTTCAGGCCCTAATCTGGTTCCGGCACGGCACACTGAGCCTTTGGTTATTTCCTCTTCCTGGTGGGAAATGAGAGTTAAATTTGCCCGTCCAGACACCTCCAGCTAGCCTCTCATTGGTTCTCGCTATTCCTGTTCATCTTCCGCAGAAATTGCAAACTGGGCCAAACAGGAAGTTAAAGGCGCTGACTCTCCAAGTGGGGAGAGTGTTAGTAAAGCGTCTGGAATGTTGCACCCGAGTACCAGGGGAGGAAAACTGAGATATATTTGAACACGTCTCCCGATCACATGGTTGATCATACTTGGGTTCCACATGCATGTTTTAGCTGAAGGAAGAATACCTAAAACCTGGGTAGTTGAAACCCGTGGAATGGGTACCATGCAATATGACTTCAAAGGGTCTTCATTTGCTCACCGAACCTCTCCAATCCTATCACTGCTGTGTTTATGCCCCTGTACACATGCTTGATTCTCTTTCGGAGACATAGCAATCTATAGGTTTTAAGATACTTACTAGTCAGGTACATTCTTAGGCATTTAATATGCGGTGTTGAGTCCATTTCGTTGAGCAAGGAGTAGCTCTTGTCTATTCCATATTTGGCTTAAGGAACTTTATCTGTGCTCATTTCAATCTCTGGTTTTATGCAGCACCCCAACTCACCTTTCCCCTTAAGCAAGCATAAGTTGGTTTTCGAAATTTGAGTCCCTGTTCTGTTCTGTAATTCAGTTCCTGTGTAGCCAAGTTTACATTCCATGTATTACTGATATCTTATGATGTTTCTTTTTCTGTGTGACTTATTTCAGTTAGAATCATCATACCTGAATCCACTCATTGTGCTGCTAAGGGCCTGATAACATAGATTTCATTGCTGAGTGATATTGCTTTGTAAGTGAATACCACAACTTCTTTATCCATTTTTCACTTTCTGCGATGTTGAACTTGTACTGTAAACGAGGTTCTTGTAAACAGAGCCGTTCCAAACTTTGGGGTGGCTGTGTCTTTTTGATTTTAATTTCCCTAAGCTATAGGACCATAAGTGGAAGTGCCCTAGGCTCTGTTGCTTTGTTTTTTAGATGTTTCAGGAAACTCCATACACTTTTTCCGAGTGGTTGTTGGCAATTTACATCACGCCCATCAGCATAACAAGGCTCTCAGTTCTCCATGGCCTGTCCTGCCTTTCTGGATTTTACACTTTTTTCAGATGGCCCTTTTGACCAGGGGGAAGTGAGACTTCATTGTAGTGCAGATTTCCTTTGCAAGCTTGCTTGGTTGGCCAAAAAGGGCGTATGCGTTTTTTCCTGAATATATTCAGGAAAAAACGCATACGCCCTTTTTGGCCAAGTGCATCATTGTGGACGTTCTGCCTCTTTTCCTATGCTTTCAATGCAATTCCAGTCTACCTCCTGAAATCGGTTTCCTGCAATTCTGCCCCGCTTTCAAGTCCTCTTGGCAGCCTTACTTCAGTCTATTTTTGGACGATAGCTGTCATTTATAACTCTGCAGGCTTGTGAATTACAGTGCCCCTGAGCTCCTTTCTTCAACTCGCTTTCTTGTGACCTGGCCGCAACACCGCAGGATGGCTTCAGGCCCTAATCTGGTTCTGGCCCGGCATGCTGAGCCTTTGGTTAATTCCTCTTCCTGGTGGGAAATGAGAGTTAAATTTGCCCGTTCAGAGACCTCCAGCTAGTCTCTCATTGGTTCTCGCTATTCCTGTTCATCTTCCGCAGAAATTGCAAACTGGGCCAAACAGGAGGTTAAAGGGACTGACTCTCCAAGTCGGGAGAGTGTTAGTAAAGCGTCTGCAATGTTGCACCCGAGTACCAGGTGAGGAAAACTGAGACATATTTGAACACGTCTCCCGTTCCCATGGTTGATCATACTCTGGGTTCCACATGCATGTTTTACCTGAAGGAAGAATACCTAAAACCTGGGTAGTTGAAACCCGTGGAATGGGTACCATGCAATATGACTTCAAAGGGTCTTCATTTGCTCACCGAACCTCTCCAACCCTATCACTGCTGCGTTTATGCCCCTGTACACACGCTTGATTCTCTTTTGGAGACATAGCAATCCATAGGTTTTAAGATACTTACTAGTCAGGTACATTCTTAGGCGTTTAATATGGGGTGTTGAGTCCATTTCATTGAGCAAGGAGTAGCTCTTGTCTATTCCATATTTGGCTTAAGGAACTTTATCTGTGCTCATTTCAATCTCTGGTTTTATGCAGCACCCCAACTCACCTTTACCCTTAAGCAAGCATAAGTTTGTTTTCTAAATTTGAGACCCTGTTCTGTTTTGGAATGCAGTTCCTGTGTAGCCAAGTTTACATTCCGTGTATTAGTGATATCTTATGATGTTTCTTTTTCTGTGTGACTTATTTCAGTTAGAATCATCGTACCTGAATCCACTCATTATGCTGCTACGGGCCTGATGACATAGATTTCATTGCTGAGTGATACTGCATTGTACGTAAGTACCACAAGTTCTTTATCCATTTTTCACTTTCTGTGATATTGAACTTGTACGGTAAACGAGGTTCTTGTAAACGGAGGCGTCCCAAACTTTGGGGTGGCTGTGTCTTTTTGATTTTAAATTCCCTAAGCTATAGGACCATAAGTGGAAGTGCCCTAGGTTCTGTTGCTTTGTTTTTTAGATGTTTCAGGAAACACCATACACTTCTCCTGAGTGTCTGTTGGCTATTTACATCCCGCCCATCAGCATAACAAGGCTCTCAGTTCTCAATGGCCTGTTGCCTTTCTGGATTTTACACTTTTTTCAGATGGCCCTTTTGACCGGGGGGAAGTGAGACTTCATTGTAGTGCAGATTTCCTTTGCAAGCTTGCTTGGTTGGCCAAAAAGGGCGTATGCGTTTTTTCCTGAATATATTCAGGAAAAAACGCATACGCCCTTTTTGGCCAAGTGCATCATTGTGGACGTTCTGCCTCTTTTCCTATGCTTTCAATGCAATTCCAGTCTACCTCCTGAAATTGGTTTCCTGCAATTCTGCCCCGCTTTCAAGTCCTCTTGGCAACCTTACTTCAGTCTATTTTTGGACGATAGCTGTCATTTATAACTCTGCAGGTTTGTGAATTGCAGTGCCCCTGAGCTCCTTTCTTCAACTCGCTTTCTTGTGACCTGGCCGCAACACCGCAGGATGGCTTCAGGCCCTAATCTGGTTCCAGCCCGGCATGCTGAGCCTTTGGTTAATTCCTCTTCCTGGTGGGAAATGAGAGTTAAATTTGCCCGTCCAGACACCTCCAGCTAGCCTCTCATTGGTTCTCGCTATTCCTGTTCATCTTCCGCAGAAATTGCAAACTGGGCCAAACAGGAGGTTAAAGGGACTGACTCTCCAAGTCGGGAGAGTGTTAGTAAAGCGTCTGGAATGTTGCACCCGAGTACCAGGGGAGGAAAACTGAGACATATTTGAACACGTCTCCCATTCACATGGTTGATCATACTCTGGGTTCCACATGCATGTTTTAGCTGAAGGAAGAATACCTTAAACCTGGAGAGTTGAGACCCGTGTAATGGGTACCATGCAATATGACTTCAAAGGGTCTTCATTTGTTCACCGAACCTCTCCAATCCTATCACTGCTGCGTTTATGCCCCTGTACACATGCTTGATTCTCTTTTGGAGGCATAGCAATCCATAGGTTTTAAGATACTTACTAGTCAGGTACATTCTTAGGTGTTTAATATGGGGTTTTGAGTCCATTTCGTTGAGCAAGGAGTAGCTCTTGTCTATTCCATATTTGGCTTAAGGAACTTTATCTGTGCTCATTTCAATCTCTGGTTTTATGCAGCACCCCAACTCACCTTTCCCCTTAAGCAAGCATAAGTTGGTTTTCTAAATTTGAGACCCTGTTCTGTTTTGGAATGCAATTCCTGTGTAGCCAAGGTTACATTCTGTGTATTAGTGATATCTTATGATGTTTCTTTTTCTGTGTGACTTATTTCAGTTAGAATCATCGTACCTGAATCCACTCATTATGCTGCTACGGGCCTGATGACATAGATTTCATTGCTGAGTGATACTGCATTGTACGTAAGTACCACAAGTTCTTTATCCATTTTTCACTTTCTGCGATGTTGAACTTGTACTGTAAACGAGGTTCTTGTAAACAGAGCCGTTCCAAACTTTGGGGTGGCTGTGTCTTTTTGATTTTAATTTCCCTAAGGTATAGGACCATAAGTGGAAGTGCCCTAGGCTCTGTTGTTTTGTTTTTTAGATGTTTCAGGAAACACCATACACTTCTCCCGAGTGGTTGTTGGCAATTTACATCCCGCCCATCAGCATAACAAGGCTCCCAGTTCTCCATGGCCTGTCCTGCCTTTCTGGATTTTACACTTTTTTCAGATGGCCCTTTTGACCGGGGGTAAGTGAGACTTCATTGTAGTGCAGATTTCCTTTGCAAGCTTGCTTGGTTGGCCAAAAAGGGCGTATGCGTTTTTTCCTGAATATATTCAGGAAAAAACGCATACGCCCTTTTTGGCCAAGTGCATCATTGTGGACGTTCTGTCTCTTTTCCTATGCTTTCAATGCAATTCCAGTCTACCTCCTGAAATCGGTTTCCTGCAATTCTGCCCCGCTTTCAAGTCCTCTTGGCAGCCTTACTTCAGTCTATTTTTGGACGATAGCTGTCATTTATAACTCTGCAGGTTTGTGAATTACAGTGCCCCTGAGCTCCTTTCTTCAACTCGCTTTCTTGTGACCTGGCCGCAACACCGCAGGATGGCTTCAGGCCCTAATCTGGTTCCGGCCCGGCATGCTGAGCCTTTGGTTAATTCCTCTTCCTGGTGGGAAATGAGAGTTAAATTTGCCCGTTCAGAGACCTCCAGCTAGTCTCTCATTGGTTCTCGCTATTCCTGTTCATCTTCCGCAGAAATTGCAAACTGGGCCAAACAGGAGGTTAAAGGGACTGACTCTCTAAGTCGGGAGAGTGTTAGTAAAGCGTCTGCAATGTTGCACCCGAGTACCAGGTGAGGAAAACTGAGACATATTTGAACACGTCTCCCGTTCACATGGTTGATCATACTCTGGGTTCCACATGCATGTTTTAGCTGAAGGAAGAATACCTAAAACCTGGGTAGTTGAAACCCGTGGAATGGGTACCATGCAATATGACTTCAAAGGGTCTTCATTTGCTCACCGAAACTCTCCAACCCTATCACTGCTGCGTTTATGCCCCTGTACACACGCTTGATTCTCTTTTGGAGACATAGCAATCCATAGGTTTTAAGATACTTACTAGTCAGGTACATTCTTAGGCGTTTAATATGGGGTGTTGAGTCCATTTCATTGAGCAAGGAGTAGCTCTTGTCTATTCCATATTTGGCTTAAGGAACTTTATCTGTGCTCATTTCAATCTCTGGTTTTATGCGGCACCCCAACTCACCTTTACCCTTAAGCAAGCATAAGTTTGTTTTCTAAATTTGAGACCCTGTTCTGTTTTGGAATGCAGTTCCTGTGTAGCCAAGTTTACATTCCGTGTATTAGTGATATCTTATGATGTTTCTTTTTCTGTGTGACTTATTTCAGTTAGAATCATCGTACCTGAATCCACTCATTATGCTGCTACGGGCCTGATGACATAGATTTCATTGCTGAGTGACACTGCATTGTACGTAAGTACCACAAGTTCTTTATCCATTTTTCACTTTCTGTGATATTGAACTTGTACGGTAAACGAGGTTCTTGTAAACGGAGGCGTCCCAAACTTTGGGGTGGCTGTGTCTTTTTGATTTTAAATTCCCTAAGCTATAGGACCATAAGTGGAAGTGCCCTAGGTTCTGTTGCTTTGTTTTTTAGATGTTTCAGGAAACACCATACACTTCTCCTGAGTGTCTGTTGGCTATTTACATCCCGCCCATCAGCATAACAAGGCTCTCAGTTCTCAATGGCCTGTTGCCTTTCTGGATTTTACACTTTTTTCAGATGGCCCTTTTGACCGGGGGGAAGTGAGACTTCATTGTAGTGCAGATTTCCTTTGCAAGCTTGCTTGGTTGGCCAAAAAGGGCGTATGCGTTTTTTCCTGAATATATTCAGGAAAAAACGCATACGCCCTTTTTGGCCAAGTGCATCATTGTGGACGTTCTGCCTCTTTTCCTATGCTTTCAATGCAATTCCAGTCTACCTCCTGAAATTGGTTTCCTGCAATTCTGCCCCGCTTTCAAGTCCTCTTGGCAACCTTACTTCAGTCTATTTTTGGACGATAGCTGTCATTTATAACTCTGCAGGTTTGTGAATTGCAGTGCCCCTGAGCTCCTTTCTTCAACTCGCTTTCTTGTGACCTGGCCGCAACACCGCAGGATGGCTTCAGGCCCTAATCTGGTTCCAGCCCGGCATGCTGAGCCTTTGGTTAATTCCTCTTCCTGGTGGGAAATGAGAGTTAAATTTGCCCGTCCAGACACCTCCAGCTAGCCTCTCATTGGTTCTCGCTATTCCTGTTCATCTTCCGCAGAAATTGCAAACTGGGCCAAACAGGAGGTTAAAGGGACTGACTCTCCAAGTCGGGAGAGTGTTAGTAAAGCGTCTGGAATGTTGCACCCGAGTACCAGGGGAGGAAAACTGAGACATATTTGAACACGTCTCCCATTCACATGGTTGATCATACTCTGGGTTCCACATGCATGTTTTAGCTGAAGGAAGAATACCTTAAACCTGGAGAGTTGAGACCCGTGTAATGGGTACCATGCAATATGACTTCAAAGGGTCTTCATTTGTTCACCGAACCTCTCCAATCCTATCACTGCTGCGTTTATGCCCCTGTACACATGCTTGATTCTCTTTTGGAGGCATAGCAATCCATAGGTTTTAAGATACTTACTAGTCAGGTACATTCTTAGGTGTTTAATATGGGGTTTTGAGTCCATTTCGTTGAGCAAGGAGTAGCTCTTGTCTATTCCATATTTGGCTTAAGGAACTTTATCTGTGCTCATTTCAATCTCTGGTTTTATGCAGCACCCCAACTCACCTTTCCCCTTAAGCAAGCATAAGTTGGTTTTCTAAATTTGAGACCCTGTTCTGTTTTGGAATGCAATTCCTGTGTAGCCAAGGTTACATTCTGTGTATTAGTGATATCTTATGATGTTTCTTTTTCTGTGTGACTTATTTCAGTTAGAATCATCGTACCTGAATCCACTCATTATGCTGCTACGGGCCTGATGACATAGATTTCATTGCTGAGTGATACTGCATTGTACGTAAGTACCACAAGTTCTTTATCCATTTTTCACTTTCTGCGATGTTGAACTTGTACTGTAAACGAGGTTCTTGTAAACAGAGCCGTTCCAAACTTTGGGGTGGCTGTGTCTTTTTGATTTTAATTTCCCTAAGGTATAGGACCATAAGTGGAAGTGCCCTAGGCTCTGTTGTTTTGTTTTTTAGATGTTTCAGGAAACACCATACACTTCTCCCGAGTGGTTGTTGGCAATTTACATCCCGCCCATCAGCATAACAAGGCTCCCAGTTCTCCATGGCCTGTCCTGCCTTTCTGGATTTTACACTTTTTTCAGATGGCCCTTTTGACCGGGGGTAAGTGAGACTTCATTGTAGTGCAGATTTCCTTTGCAAGCTTGCTTGGTTGGCCAAAAAGGGCGTATGCGTTTTTTCCTGAATATATTCAGGAAAAAACGCATACGCCCTTTTTGGCCAAGTGCATCATTGTGGACGTTCTGTCTCTTTTCCTATGCTTTCAATGCAATTCCAGTCTACCTCCTGAAATCGGTTTCCTGCAATTCTGCCCCGCTTTCAAGTCCTCTTGGCAGCCTTACTTCAGTCTATTTTTGGACGATAGCTGTCATTTATAACTCTGCAGGTTTGTGAATTACAGTGCCCCTGAGCTCCTTTCTTCAACTCGCTTTCTTGTGACCTGGCCGCAACACCGCAGGATGGCTTCAGGCCCTAATCTGGTTCCGGCCCGGCATGCTGAGCCTTTGGTTAATTCCTCTTCCTGGTGGGAAATGAGAGTTAAATTTGCCCGTTCAGAGACCTCCAGCTAGTCTCTCATTGGTTCTCGCTATTCCTGTTCATCTTCCGCAGAAATTGCAAACTGGGCCAAACAGGAGGTTAAAGGGACTGACTCTCTAAGTCGGGAGAGTGTTAGTAAAGCGTCTGCAATGTTGCACCCGAGTACCAGGTGAGGAAAACTGAGACATATTTGAACACGTCTCCCGTTCACATGGTTGATCATACTCTGGGTTCCACATGCATGTTTTAGCTGAAGGAAGAATACCTAAAACCTGGGTAGTTGAAACCCGTGGAATGGGTACCATGCAATATGACTTCAAAGGGTCTTCATTTGCTCACCGAAACTCTCCAACCCTATCACTGCTGCGTTTATGCCCCTGTACACACGCTTGATTCTCTTTTGGAGACATAGCAATCCATAGGTTTTAAGATACTTACTAGTCAGGTACATTCTTAGGCGTTTAATATGGGGTGTTGAGTCCATTTCATTGAGCAAGGAGTAGCTCTTGTCTATTCCATATTTGGCTTAAGGAACTTTATCTGTGCTCATTTCAATCTCTGGTTTTATGCGGCACCCCAACTCACCTTTACCCTTAAGCAAGCATAAGTTTGTTTTCTAAATTTGAGACCCTGTTCTGTTTTGGAATGCAGTTCCTGTGTAGCCAAGTTTACATTCCGTGTATTAGTGATATCTTATGATGTTTCTTTTTCTGTGTGACTTATTTCAGTTAGAATCATCGTACCTGAATCCACTCATTATGCTGCTACGGGCCTGATGACATAGATTTCATTGCTGAGTGACACTGCATTGTACGTAAGTACCACAAGTTCTTTATCCATTTTTCACTTTCTGTGATATTGAACTTGTACGGTAAACGAGGTTCTTGTAATCGGAGGCGTCCCAAACTTTGGGGTGGCTGTGTCTTTTTGATTTTAAATTCCCTAAGCTATAGGACCATAAGTGGAAGTGCCCTAGACTCTGTTGCTTTGTTTTTTAGATGTTTCAGGAAACACCATACACTTCTCCTGAGTGTCTGTTGGCTATTTACATCCCGCCCATCAGCATAACAAGGCTCCCAGTTCTCAATGGCCTGTCCTGCCTTTCTGGATTTTACACTTTTTTCAGATGGCCCTTTTGACCGGGGGGAAGTGAGACTTCATTGTAGTGCAGATTTCCTTTGCAAGCTTGCTTGGTTGGCCAAAAAGGGCGTATGCGTTTTTTCCTGAATATATTCAGGAAAAAACGCATACGCCCTTTTTGGCCAAGTGCATCATTGTGGACGTTCTGCCTCTTTTCCTATGCTTTCAATGCAATTCCAGTCTACCTCCTGAAATCGGTTTCCTGCAATTCTGCCCCGCTTTCAAGTCCTCTTGGCAGCCTTACTTCAGTCTATTTTTGGACGATAGCTGTCATTTATAACTCTGCAGGTTTGTGAATTGCAGTGCCCCTGAGCTCCTTTCTTCAACTCGCTTTCTTGTGAGCTGGCCGCAACACCGCAGGATGGCTTCAGGCCCTAATCTGGTTCCGGCCCGGCATGCTGAGCCTTTGGTTAATTCCTCTTCCTGGTGGGAAATGAGAGTTAAATTTGCCCGTCCAGACACCTCCAGCTAGCCTCTCATTGGTTCTCGCTATTCCTGTTCATCTTCCGCAGAAATTGCAAACTGGGCCAAACAGGAGGTTAAAGGGACTGACTCTCCAAGTCGGGAGAGTGTTAGTAAAGCGTCTGGAATGTTGCACCCGAGTACCAGGGGAGGAAAACTGAGACATATTTGAACACGTCTCCCATTCACATGGTTGATCATACTCTGGGTTCCACATGCATGTTTTAGCTGAAGGAAGAATACCTTAAACCTGGAGAGTTGAGACCCGTGTAATGGGTACCATGCAATATGACTTCAAAGGGTCTTCATTTGTTCACCGAACCTCTCCAATCCTATCACTGCTGCGTTTATGCCCCTGTACACATGCTTGATTCTCTTTTGGAGGCATAGCAATCCATAGGTTTTAAGATACTTACTAGTCAGGTACATTCTTAGGTGTTTAATATGGGGTTTTGAGTCCATTTCGTTGAGCAAGGAGTAGCTCTTGTCTATTCCATATTTGGCTTAAGGAACTTTATCTGTGCTCATTTCAATCTCTGGTTTTATGCAGCACCCCAACTCACCTTTCCCCTTAAGCAAGCATAAGTTGGTTTTCTAAATTTGAGACCCTGTTCTGTTTTGGAATGCAATTCCTGTGTAGCCAAGGTTACATTCTGTGTATTAGTGATATCTTATGATGTTTCTTTTTCTGTGTGACTTATTTCAGTTAGAATCATCGTACCTGAATCCACTCATTATGCTGCTACGGGCCTGATGACATAGATTTCATTGCTGAGTGATACTGCATTGTACGTAAGTACCACAAGTTCTTTATCCATTTTTCACTTTCTGCGATGTTGAACTTGTACTGTAAACGAGGTTCTTGTAAACAGAGCCGTTCCAAACTTTGGGGTGGCTGTGTCTTTTTGATTTTAATTTCCCTAAGCTATAGGACCATAAGTGGAAGTGCCCTAGGCTCTGTTGCTTTGTTTTTTAGATGTTTCAGGAAACACCATACACTTCTCCCGAGTGGTTGTTGGCAATTTACATCCCGCCCATCAGCATAACAAGGCTCCCAGTTCTCCATGGCCTGTCCTGCCTTTCTGGATTTTACACTTTTTTCAGATGGCCCTTTTGACCGGGGGGAAGTGAGACTTCATTGTAGTGCAGATTTCCTTTGCAAGCTTGCTTGGTTGGCCAAAAAGGGCGTATGCGTTTTTTCCTGAATATATTCAGGAAAAAACGCATACGCCCTTTTTGGCCAAGTGCATCATTGTGGACGTTCTGTCTCTTTTCCTATGCTTTCAATGCAATTCCAGTCTACCTCCTGAAATCGGTTTCCTGCAATTCTGCCCCGCTTTCAAGTCCTCTTGGCAGCCTTACTTCAGTCTATTTTTGGACGATAGCTGTCATTTATAACTCTGCAGGTTTGTGAATTACAGTGCCCCTGAGCTCCTTTCTTCAACTCGCTTTCTTGTGACCTGGCCGCAACACCGCAGGATGGCTTCAGGCCCTAATCTGGTTCCGGCCCGGCATGCTGAGCCTTTGGTTAATTCCTCTTCCTGGTGGGAAATGAGAGTTAAATTTGCCCGTTCAGAGACCTCCAGCTAGTCTCTCATTGGTTCTCGCTATTCCTGTTCATCTTCCGCAGAAATTGCAAACTGGGCCAAACAGGAGGTTAAAGGGACTGACTCTCCAAGTCGGGAGAGTGTTAGTAAAGCGTCTGCAATGTTGCACCCGAGTACCAGGTGAGGAAAACTGAGACATATTTGAACACGTCTCCCGTTCACATGGTTGATCATACTCTGGGTTCCACATGCATGTTTTAGCTGAAGGAAGAATACCTAAAACCTGGGTAGTTGAAACCCGTGGAATGGGTACCATGCAATATGACTTCAAAGGGTCTTCATTTGCTCACCGAACCTCTCCAACCCTATCACTGCTGCGTTTATGCCCCTGTACACATGCTTGATTCTCTTTTGGAGACATAGCAATCCATAGGTTTTAAGATACTTACTAGTCAGGTACATTCTTAGGCGTTTAATATGGGGTGTTGAGTCCATTTCATTGAGCAAGGAGTAGCTCTTGTCTATTCCATATTTGGCTTAAGGAACTTTATCTGTGCTCACTTCAATCTCTGGTTTTATGCGGCACCCCAACTCACCTTTACCCTTAAGCAAGCATAAGTTTGTTTTCTAAATTTGAGACCCTGTTCTGTTTTGGAATGCAGTTCCTGTGTAGCCAAGTTTACATTCCGTGTATTAGTGATATCTTATGATGTTTCTTTTTCTGTTTGACTTATTTCAGTTAGAATCATCGTACCTGAATCCACTCATTATGCTGCTACGGGCCTGATGACATAGATTTCATTGCTGAGTGACACTGCATTGTACGTAAGTACCACAAGTTCTTTATCCATTTTTCACTTTCTGTGATATTGAACTTGTACGGTAAACGAGGTTCTTGTAATCGGAGGCGTCCCAAACTTTGGGGTGGCTGTGTCTTTTTGATTTTAAATTCCCTAAGCTATAGGACCATAAGTGGAAGTGCCCTAGGTTCTGTTGCTTTGTTTTTTAGATGTTTCAGGAAACACCATACACTTCTCCTGAGTGTCTGTTGGCTATTTACATCCCGCCCATCAGCATAACAAGGCTTCCAGTTCTCAATGGCCTGTCCTGCCTTTCTGGATTTTACACTTTTTTCAGATGGCCCTTTTGACCGGGGGGAAGTGAGACTTCATTGTAGTGCAGATTTCCTTTGCAAGCTTGCTTGGTTGGCCAAAAAGGGCGTATGCATTTTTTCCTGAATATATTCAGGAAAAAACGCATACGCCCTTTTTGGCCAAGTGCATCATTGTGGACGTTCTGCCTCTTTTCCTATGCTTTCAATGCAATTCCAGTCTACCTCCTGAAATCGGTTTCCTGCAATTCTGCCCCGCTTTCAAGTCCTCTTGGCAGCCTTACTTCAGTCTATTTTTGGACGATAGCTGTCATTTATAACTCTGCAGGTTTGTGAATTGCAGTGCCCCTGAGCTCCTTTCTTCAACTCGCTTTCTTGTGAGCTGGCCGCAACACCGCAGGATGGCTTCAGGCCCTAATCTGGTTCCGGCCCGGCATGCTGAGCCTTTGGTTAATTCCTCTTCCTGGTGGGAAATGAGAGTTAAATTTGCCCGTCCAGACACCTCCAGCTAGCCTCTCATTGGTTCTCGCTATTCCTGTTCATCTTCCGCAGAAATTGCAAACTGGGCCAAACAGGAGGTTAAAGGGACTGACTCTCCAAGTCGGGAGAGTGTTAGTAAAGCATCTGGAATGTTGCACCCGAGTACCAGGGGAGGAAAACTGAGACATATTTGAACACGTCTCCCATTCACATGGTTGATCATACTCTGGGTTCCACATGCATGTTTTAGCTGAAGGAAGAATACCTTAAACCTGGAGAGTTGAGACCCGTGTAATGGGTACCATGCAATATGACTTCAAAGGGTCTTCATTTGCTCACCGAACCTCTCCAATCCTATCACTGCTGCGTTTATGCCCCTGTACACATGCTTGATTCTCTTTTGGAGGCATAGCAATCCATAGGTTTTAAGATACTTACTAGTCAGGTACATTCTTAGGCGTTTAATATGGGGTTTTGAGTCCATTTCGTTGAGCAAGGAGTAGCTCTTGTCTATTCCATATTTGGCTTAAGGAACTTTATCTGTGCTCATTTCAATCTCTGGTTTTATGCAGCACCCCAACTCACCTTTCCCTTTAAGCAAGCATAAGTTGGTTTTCTAAATTTGAGACCCTGTTCTGTTTTGGAATGCAATTCCTGTGTAGCCAAGGTTACATTCCGTGTATTAGTGATATCTTATGATGTTTCTTTTTCTGTGTGACTTATTTCAGTTAGAATCATCGTACCTGAATCCACTCATTATGCTGCTACGGGCCTGATGACATAGATTTCATTGCTGAGTGATACTGCATTGTACGTAAGTACCACAAGTTCTTTATCCATTTTTCACTTTCTGCGATGTTGAACTTGTACTGTAAACGAGGTTCTTGTAAACAGAGCCGTTCCAAACTTTGGGGTGGCTGTGTCTTTTTGATTTTAATTTCCCTAAGCTATAGGACCATAAGTGGAAGTGCCCTAGGCTCTGTTGCTTTGTTTTTTAGATGTTTCAGGAAACACCATACACTTCTCCTGAGTGTCTGTTGGCAATTTACATCCCGCCCATCAGCATAACAAGGCTCCCAGTTCTCCATGGCCTGTCCTGCCTTTCTGGATTTTACACTTTTTTCAGATGGCCCTTTTGACCGGGGGGAAGTGAGACTTCATTGTAGTGCAGATTTCCTTTGCAAGCTTGCTTGGTTGGCCAAAAAGGGCGTATGCGTTTTTTCCTGAATATATTCAGGAAAAAACGCATACGCCCTTTTTGGCCAAGTGCATCATTGTGGACGTTCTGCCTCTTTTCCTATGCTTTCAATGCAATTCCAGTCTACCTCCTGAAATCGGTTTCCTGCAATTCTGCCCCGCTTTCAAGTCCTCTTGGCAGCCTTACTTCAGTCTATTTTTGGACGATAGCTGTCATTTATAACTCTGCAGGTTTGTGAATTACAGTGCCCCTGAGCTCCTTTCTTCAACTCGCTTTCTTGTGACCTGGCCGCAACACCGCAGGATGGCTTCAGGCCCTAATCTGGTTCCGGCCCGGCATGCTGAGCCTTTGGTTAATTCCTCTTCCTGGTGGGAAATGAGAGTTAAATTTGCCCGTCCAGACACCTCCAGCTAGCCTCTAATTGGTTCTCGCTATTCCTGTTCATCTTCCGCAGAAATTGCAAACTGGGCCAAACAGGAGGTTAAAGGGACTGACTCTCCAAGTCGGGAGAGTGTTAGTAAAGCGTCTGGAATGTTGCACCCGAGTACTAGGGGAGGAAAACTGAGACATATTTCAACACGTCTCCCGTTCACATGGTTGATCATACTCTGGGTTCCACATGCATGTTTTAGCTGAAGGAAGAATACCTTAAACCTGGAGAGTTGAGACCCGTGGAATGGGTACCATGCAATATGACTTCAAAGGGTCTTCATTTGCTCACCGAACCTCTCCAATCCTATCACTGCTGCGTTTATGCCCCTGTACACACGCTTGATTCTCTTTTGGAGACATAGCAATCCATAGGTTTTAAGATACTTACTAGTCAGGTACATTCTTAGGCGTTTAATATGCGGTGTTGAGTCCATTTCGTTGAGCAAGGAGTAGCTCTTGTCTATTCCATATTTGGCTTAAGGAACTTTATCTGTGCTCATTTCAACCTCTGGTTTTATGCAGCACCCCAACTCACCTTTACCCTTAAGCAAGCATAAGTTGGTTTTCTAAATTTGAGACCCTGTTCTGTTCTGTAATTCAGTTCCTGTGTAGCCAAGTTTACATTCCGTGTATTACTGATATCTTATGATGTTTCTTTTTCTGTGTGACTTATTTCAGTTAGAATCATCGTACCTGAATCCACTCATGATGCTACTACGGGCCTGATGACATAGATTTCATTGCTGAGTGATACTGCATTGTACGTAAGTACCACAAGTACTTTATCCATTTTTCACTTTCTGTGATATTGAACTTGTACGGTAAACGAGGTTCTTGTAAACAGAGGCGTCCCAAACTTTGGGGTGGCTGTGTCTTTTTGATTTTAATTTCCCTAAGCTATAGGACCATAAGTGGAAGTGCCCTAGGCTCTGTTGTTTTGTTTTTTAGATGTTTCAGGAAACACCATACACTTCTCCCGAGTGTCTGTTGGCAATTTACATCCCGCCCATCAGCATAACAAGGCTCCCAGTTCTCCATGGCCTGTCCTGCCTTTCTGGATTTTACCCTTTTTTCAGATGGCCCTTTTGACCGGGGGGAAGTGAGACTTCATTGTAGTGCAGATTTCCTTTGCAAGTTTGCTTGGTTGGCCAAAAAGGGCGTATGCGTTTTTTCCTGAATATATTCAGGAAAAAACGCATACGCCCTTTTTGGCCAAGTGCATCATTGTGGACGTTCTGCCTCTTTTCCTATGCTTTCAATGCAATTCCAGTCTACCTCCTGAAATCGGTTTCCTGCAATTCTGCCCCGCTTTCAAGTCCTCTTGGCAGCCTTACTTCAGTCTATTTTTGGACGATAGCTGTCATTTATAACTCTGCAGGTTTGTGAATTACAGTGCCCCTGAGCTCCTTTCTTCAACTCGCTTTCTTGTGACCTGGCCACAACACCGCAGGATGGCTTCAGGCCCTAATCTGGTTCCGGCATGGCACGCTGAGCCTCTGGTTATTTCCTCTTCCTGGTGGGAAATGAGAGTTAAATTTGCCCGTCCAGACACCTCCAGCTAGTCTCTCATTGGTTCTCGCTATTCCTGTTCATCTTCCGCAGAAATTGCAAACTGGGCCAAACAGGAGGTTAAAGGCACTGACTCTCCAAGTGGGGAGAGTGTTAGTAAAGCGTCTGGAATGTTGCACCCGAGTACCAGGGTACGAAAACTGGGACATATTTGAACACGTCTCCCGATCACATGGTTGATCATACTCTAGGTTCCACATGCATGTTTTAGCTGGAGGAAGAATACCTAAAACCTGGGTAGTTGAAACCCGTGGAATGGGTACCATGCAATATGACTTCAAAGGGTCTTCATTTGCTCACGAACCTCTCCAATCCTATCACTGCTTCGTTTATGCCCCTGTACACATGCTTGATTCTCTTTCGGAGACATAGCAATCCATAGGTTTTAAGATACTTACTAGTCAGGTACATTCTTAGGTGTTTAATATGGGGTGTTGAGTTCATTTCGTTGAGCAAGGAGTAGCTCTTGTCTATTCCATATTTGGCTTAAGGAACTTTATCTGTGCTCATTTCAATCTCTGGTTTTATGCAGCACCCCAACTCACCTTTACCCTTAAGCAAGCATAAGTTGGTTTTCTAAATTTGAGACCCTGTTCTGTTCTGTAATTCAGTTCCTGTGTAGCCAAGTTTACATTCCGTGTATTACTGATATCTTATGATGTTTCTTTTTCTGTGTGACTTATTTCAGTTAGAATCATCATACCTGAATCCACTCATTGTGCTGCTAAGGGCCTGATGACATAGATTTCATTGCTGAGTGATATTGCTTTGTAAGTAAATACCACAACTTCTTTACCCATTTTTCACTTTCTGCGATGTTGAACTTGTATTGTAAACGAGGTTCTTGTAAACAGAGCCGTTCCAAACTTTGGTGTGGCTGTGTCTTTTTGAATTTAATTTCCCTAAGCTATAGGACCCTAAGTGGAAGTGCCCTAGGTTCTGTTGCTTTGTTTTTTAGATGTTTCAGGAAACACCATACACTTCTCCCGAGTGTCTGTTGGCAATTTACATCCCGCCCATCAGCATAACAAGGCTCCCAGTTCTCCATGGCCTGTCCTGCCTTTCTGGATTTTACACTTTTTTCAGATGGCCCTTTTGACCGGGGGGAAGTGAGACTTCATTGTAGTGCAGATTTCCTTTGCAAGCTTGCTTGGTTGGCCAAAAAGGGCGTATGCGTTTTTTCCTGAATATATTCAGGAAAAAACGCATACGCCCTTTTTGGCCAAGTGCATCATTGTGGACGTTCTGCCTCTTTTCCTATGCTTTCAATGCAATTCCAGTCTACCTCCTGAAATCGGTTTCCTGCAATTCTGCCCCACTTTCAAGTCCTCTTGGCAGCCTTACTTCAGTCTATTTTTGGACGATAGCTGTCATTTATAACTCTGCAGGTTTGTGAATTACAGTGCCCCTGAGCTCCTTTCTTCAACTCGCTTTCTTGTGACCTGGCCGCAACACCGCAGGATGGCTTCAGGCCCTAATCTGGTTCCAGCACGGCACGCTGAGCCTTTGGTTATTTCCTCTTCCTGGTGGGAAATGAGAGTTAAATTTGCCCATCCAGACACCTCCAGCTAGTCTCTCATTGGTTCTCGCTATTCCTGTTCATCTTCCACAGAAATTGCAAACTGGGCCAAACAGGAGGTTAAAGGGACTGACTCTCCAAGTGGGGAGAGTGTTAGTAAAGCGTCTGGAATGTTGCACCCGAGTACCAGGGGAGGAAAACTGAGACATATTTGAACACGTCTCCCGATCACATGGTTGATCATACTCTGGGTTCCACATGCATGTTTTAGCTGAAGGAAGAATACCTTAAACCTGGGTAGTTGAAACCCGTGGAATGGGTACCATGCAATATGACTTCAAAGGGTCTTCATTTGCTCACGAACCTCTCCAATCCTATCACTGCTGCGTTTATGCCCCTGTACACATGCTTGATTCTCTTTCGGAGACATAGCAATCCATAGGTTTTAAGATACTTACTAGTCAGGTACATTCTTAGGCGTTTAATATGCGGTGTTGAGTCCATTTCGTTGAGCAAGGAGTAGCTCTTGTCTATTCCATATTTGGCTTAAGGAACTTTATCTGTGCTCATTTCAATCTCTGGTTTTATGCAGCACCCCAACTCACCTTTCCCCTTAAGCAAGCATAAGTTGGTTTTCTAAATTTGAGACCCTGTTCTGTTCTGTAATTCAGTTCCTGTGTAGCCAAGTTTACATTCCGTATATTACTGATATCTTATGATGTTTCTTTTTCTGTGTTACTTATTTCAGTTAGAATCATCATACCTGAATCCACTCATTGTGCTGCTAAGGGCCTGATGACATAGATTTCATTGCTGAGTGATATGGCTTTGTAAGTAAATACCACAACTTCTTTATCCATTTTTCACTTTCTGCGATGTTGAACTTGTACTGTAAACGAGGTTCTTGTAAACAGAGGCGTCCCAAACTTTGGGGTGGCTGTGTCTTTTTGATTTTAATTTCCCTAAGCTATAGGACCATAAGTGGCAGTGCCCTAGGCTCTGTTGCTTTGTTTTTTAGATGTTTCAGGAAACACCATACACTTCTCCTGAGTGTCTGTTGGTAATTTACATCCCGCCCATCAGCATAACAAGGCTCCCAGTTCTCCATGGCCTGTCCTGCCTTTCTGGATTTTACACTTTTTTCAGATGGCCCTTTAGACTGGGGGGAAGTGAGACTTCATTGTAGTGCAGATTTCCTTTGCAAGCTTGCTTGGTTGGCCAAAAAGGGCGTATGCGTTTTTTCCTGAATATATTCAGGAAAAAACGCATACGCCCTTTTTGGCCAAGTGCATCATTGTGGACGTTCTGCCTCTTTTCCTATGCTTTCAATGCAATTCCAGTCTACCTCCTGAAATCGGTTTCCTGCAATTCTGCCCCGCTTTCAAGTCCTCTTGGCAGCCTTACTTCAGTCTATTTTTGGACGATAGCTGTCATTTATAACTCTGCAGGTTTGTGAATTACAGTGCCCCTGAGCTCCTTTCTTCAACTCGCTTTCTTGTGACCTGGCTGCAACACCGCAGGATGGCTTCAGGCCCTAATCTGGTTCCGGCACGGCACGCTGAGCCTTTGGTTATTTCCTCTTCCTGGTGGGAAATGAGAGTTAAATTTGCCCGTCCAGACACCTCCAGCTAGTCTCTCATTGGTTCTCGCTATTCCAGTTCATCTTCCGCAGAAATTGCAAACTGGGCCAAACAGGAGGTTAAAGGCGCTGACTCTCCAAGTGGGGAGAGTGTTAGTAAAGCGTCTGGAATGTTGCACCCGAGTACCAGGGGAGGAAAACTGAGACATATTTGAACACGTCTCCCGTTCACATGGTTGATCATACTTGGGTTCCACATGCATGTTTTAGCTGAAGGAAGAATACCTTAAACCTGGAGAGTTAAGACCCGTGTAATGGGTACCATGCAATATGATTTCAAAGGGTCTTCATTTGCTCACCGAACCTCTCCAATCCTATCACTGCTGCGTTTATGCCCCTGTACACATGCTTGATTCTCTTTCGGAGACATAGCAATCCATAGGTTTTAAGATACTTACTAGTCAGGTACATTCTTAGGCGTTTAATATGCGGTGTTGAGTCCATTTCGTTGAGCAAGGAGTAGCTCTTGTCTATTCCATATTTGGCTTAAGGAACTTTATCTGTGCTCATTTCAATCTCTGGTTTTATGCAGCACCCCAACTCACCTTTCCCCTTTAGCAAGCATAAGTTGGTTTTCTAAATTTGAGACCCTGTTCTGTTCTGTAATTCAGTTCCTGTGTAGCCAAGTTTCCATTCCGTGTATTACTGATATCTTATGATGTTTCTTTTTCTGTGTGACTTATTTCAGTTAGAATCATCATACCTGAATCCACTCATTGTGCTGCTAAGGGCCTGATGACATAGATTTCATTGCTGAGTGATATTGCTTTGTAAGTGAATACCACAACTTCTTTATCCATTTTTCACTTTCTGCGATGTTGAACTTGTACTGTAAACGAGGTTCTTGTAAACAGAGCCGTTCCAAACTTTGGGGTGGCTGTGTCTTTTTCATTTTAATTTCCCTAAGCTATAGGACCATAAGTGGAAGTGCCCTAGGCTCTGTTGCTTTGTTTTTTAGATGTTTCAGGAAACACCATACACTTCTCCCGAGTGTTTGTTGGCAATTTACATCCCGCCCATCAGCATAACAAGGCTCCCAGTTCTCCATGGCCTGTCCTGCCTTTCTGGATTTTACACTTTTTTCAGATGGCCCTTTTGACCGGGGGGAAGTGAGACTTCATTGTAGTGCAGATTTCCTTTGCAAGCTTGCTTGGTTGGCCAAAAAGGGCGTATGCGTTTTTCCCTGAATATATTCAGGAAAAAACGCATACGCCCTTTTTGGCCAAGTGCATCATTGTGGACGTTCTGCCTCTTTTCCTATACTTTCAATGCAATTCCAGTCTACCTCCTGAAATCGGTTTCCTGCAATTCTGCCTCGCTTTCAAGTCCTCTTGGCAGCCTTACTTCAGTCTATTTTTGGACGATAGCTGTCATTTATAACTCTGCAGGTTTGTGAATTACAGTGCCCCTGAGCTCCTTTCTTCAACTCGCTTTCTTGTGACCTGGCCGCAACACCGCAGGATGGCTTCAGGCCCTAATCTGGTTCCGGCCCGGCATGCTGAGCCATTGGTTAATTCCTCTTCCTGGTGGGAAATGAGAGTTAAATTTGCCCGTCCAGACACCTCCAGCTAGCCTCTCATTGGTTCTCGCTATTCCTGTTCATCTTCCGCAGAAATTGCAAACTGGGCCAAACAGGAGGTTAAAGGGACTGACTCTCCAAGTGGGGAGAGTGTTAGTAAAGCGTCTGGAATGTTGCACCCGAGTACCAGGGTAGGAAAACTGAGACATATTTTAACACGTCTCCCGTTCACATGGTTTATCATACTCTGGGTTCCACATGCATGTTTTAGCTGAAGGAAGAATACCTTAAACCTTGAGAGTTAAGACCCGTGGAATGGGTACCATGCAATATGACTTCAAAGGGTCTTCATTTGCTCACCGAACCTCTCCAATCCTATCACTGCTGCGTTTATGCCCCTGTACACACGCTTGATTCTCTTTTGGAGACATAGCAATCCATAGGTTTTAAGATACTTACTAGTCAGGTACATTCTTAGGCGTTTAATATGCGGTGTTGAGTCCATTTCGTTGAGCAAGGAGTAGCTCTTGTCTATTCCATATTTGGCTTAAGGAACTTTATCTGTGCTCATTTCAACCTCTGGTTTTATGCAGCACCCCAACTCACCTTTACCCTTAAGCAAGCATAAGTTGGTTTTCTAAATTTGAGACCCTGTTCTGTTCTGTAATTCAGTTCCTGTGTAGCCAAGTTTACATTCCGTGTATTACTGATATCTTATGATGTTTCTTTTTCTGTGTGACTTATTTCAGTTAGAATCATCGTACCTGAATCCACTCATGATGCTGCTACGGGCCTGATGACATAGATTTCATTGCTGAGTGATACTGCATTGTACGTAAGTACCACAAGTACTTTATCCATTTTTCACTTTCTGTGATATTGAACTTGTACGGTAAACGAGGTTCTTGTAAACAGAGGCGTCCCAAACTTTGGGGTGGCTGTGTCTTTTTGATTTTAATTTCCCTAAGCTATAGGACCATAAGTGGAAGTGCCCTAGGCTCTGTTGTTTTGTTTTTTAGATGTTTCAGGAAACACCATACACTTCTCCCGAGTGTTTGTTGGCAATTTACATCCCGCCCATCAGCATAACAAGGCTCCCAGTTCTCCATGGCCTGTCCTGCGTTTCTGGATTTTACCCTTTTTTCAGATGGCCCTTTTGACCGGGGGGAAGTGAGACTTCATTGTAGTGCAGATTTCCTTTGCAAGTTTGCTTGGTTGGCCAAAAAGGGCGTATGCGTTTTTTCCTGAATATATTCAGGAAAAAACGCATACGCCCTTTTTGGCCAAGTGCATCATTGTGGACGTTCTGCCTCTTTTCCTATGCTTTCAATGCAATTCCAGTCTACCTCCTGAAATCGGTTTCCTGCAATTCTGCCCCGCTTTCAAGTCCTCTTGGCAGCCTTACTTCAGTCTATTTTTGGACGATAGCTGTCATTTATAACTCTGCAGGTTTGTGAATTACAGTGCCCCTGAGCTCCTTTCTTCAACTCGCTTTCTTGTGACCTGGCCACAACACCGCAGGATGGCTTCAGCCCCTAATCTGTTTCCGGCATGGCACGCTGAGCCTCTGGTTATTTCCTCTTCCTGGTGGGAAATGAGAGTTAAATTTGCCCGTCCAGACACCTCCAGCTAGTCTCTCATTGGTTCTCGCTATTCCTGTTCATCTTCCGCAGAAATTGCAAACTGGGCCAAACAGGAGGTTAAAGGCACTGACTCTCCAAGTGGGGAGAGTGTTAGTAAAGCGTCTGGAATGTTGCACCCGAGTACCAGGGTACGAAAACTGGGACATATTTGAACACGTCTCCCGATCACATGGTTGATCATACTCTAGGTTCCACATGCATGTTTTAGCTGGAGGAAGAATACCTAAAACCTGGGTAGTTGAAACCCGTGGAATGGGTACCATGCAATATCACTTCAAAGGGTCTTCATTTGCTCACGAACCTCTCCAATCCTATCACTGCTGCGTTTATGCCCCTGTACACATGCTTGATTCTCTTTCGGAGACATAGCAATCCATAGGTTTTAAGATACTTACTAGTCAGGTACATTCTTAGGCGTTTAATATGCGGTGTTGAGTCCATTTCGTTGAGCAAGGAGTAGCTCTTGTCTATTCCATATTTGGCTTAAGGAACTTTATCTGTGCTCATTTCAATCTCTGGTTTTATGCAGCACCCCAACTCACCTTTCCCCTTAAGCAAGCATAAGTTGGTTTTCTAAATTTGAGACCCTGTTCTGTTCTGTAATTCAGTTCCTGTGTAGCCAAGTTTACATTCCGTATATTACTGATATCTTATGATGTTTCTTTTTCTGTGTTACTTATTTCAGTTAGAATCATCATACCTGAATCCACTCATTGTGCTGCTAAGGGCCTGATGACATAGATTTCATTGCTGAGTGATATGGCTTTGTAAGTAAATACCACAACTTCTTTATCCATTTTTCACTTTCTGCGATGTTGAACTTGTACTGTAAACGAGGTTCTTGTAAACAGAGGCGTCCCAAACTTTGGGGTGGCTGTGTCTTTTTGATTTTAATTTCCCTAAGCTATAGGACCATAAGTGGCAGTGCCCTAGGCTCTGTTGCTTTGTTTTTTAGATGTTTCAGGAAACACCATACACTTCTCCTGAGTGTCTGTTGGTAATTTACATCCCGCCCATCAGCATAACAAGGCTCCCAGTTCTCCATGGCCTGTCCTGCCTTTCTGGATTTTACACTTTTTTCAGATGGCCCTTTAGACTGGGGGGAAGTGAGACTTCATTGTAGTGCAGATTTCCTTTGCAAGCTTGCTTGGTTGGCCAAAAAGGGCGTATGCGTTTTTTCCTGAATATATTCAGGAAAAAACGCATACGCCCTTTTTGGCCAAGTGCATCATTGTGGACGTTCTGCCTCTTTTCCTATGCTTTCAATGCAATTCCAGTCTACCTCCTGAAATCGGTTTCCTGCAATTCTGCCCCGCTTTCAAGTCCTCTTGGCAGCCTTACTTCAGTCTATTTTTGGACGATAGCTGTCATTTATAACTCTGCAGGTTTGTGAATTACAGTGCCCCTGAGCTCCTTTCTTCAACTCGCTTTCTTGTGACCTGGCTGCAACACCGCAGGATGGCTTCAGGCCCTAATCTGGTTCCGGCACGGCACGCTGAGCCTTTGGTTATTTCCTCTTCCTGGTGGGAAATGAGAGTTAAATTTGCCCGTCCAGACACCTCCAGCTAGTCTCTCATTGGTTCTCGCTATTCCAGTTCATCTTCCGCAGAAATTGCAAACTGGGCCAAACAGGAGGTTAAAGGCGCTGACTCTCCAAGTGGGGAGAGTGTTAGTAAAGCGTCTGGAATGTTGCACCCGAGTACCAGGGGAGGAAAACTGAGACATATTTGAACACGTCTCCCGTTCACATGGTTGATCATACTTGGGTTCCACATGCATGTTTTAGCTGAAGGAAGAATACCTTAAACCTGGAGAGTTAAGACCCGTGTAATGGGTACCATGCAATATGATTTCAAAGGGTCTTCATTTGCTCACCGAACCTCTCCAATCCTATCACTGCTGCGTTTATGCCCCTGTACACATGCTTGATTCTCTTTCGGAGACATAGCAATCCATAGGTTTTAAGATACTTACTAGTCAGGTACATTCTTAGGCGTTTAATATGCGGTGTTGAGTCCATTTCGTTGAGCAAGGAGTAGCTCTTGTCTATTCCATATTTGGCTTAAGGAACTTTATCTGTGCTCATTTCAATCTCTGGTTTTATGCAGCACCCCAACTCACCTTTCCCCTTTAGCAAGCATAAGTTGGTTTTCTAAATTTGAGACCCTGTTCTGTTCTGTAATTCAGTTCCTGTGTAGCCAAGTTTCCATTCCGTGTATTACTGATATCTTATGATGTTTCTTTTTCTGTGTGACTTATTTCAGTTAGAATCATCATACCTGAATCCACTCATTGTGCTGCTAAGGGCCTGATGACATAGATTTCATTGCTGAGTGATATTGCTTTGTAAGTGAATACCACAACTTCTTTATCCATTTTTCACTTTCTGCGATGTTGAACTTGTACTGTAAACGAGGTTCTTGTAAACAGAGCCGTTCCAAACTTTGGGGTGGCTGTGTCTTTTTCATTTTAATTTCCCTAAGCTATAGGACCATAAGTGGAAGTGCCCTAGGCTCTGTTGCTTTGTTTTTTAGATGTTTCAGGAAACACCATACACTTCTCCCGAGTGTTTGTTGGCAATTTACATCCCGCCCATCAGCATAACAAGGCTCCCAGTTCTCCATGGCCTGTCCTGCCTTTCTGGATTTTACACTTTTTTCAGATGGCCCTTTTGACCGGGGGGAAGTGAGACTTCATTGTAGTGCAGATTTCCTTTGCAAGCTTGCTTGGTTGGCCAAAAAGGGCGTATGCGTTTTTCCCTGAATATATTCAGGAAAAAACGCATACGCCCTTTTTGGCCAAGTGCATCATTGTGGACGTTCTGCCTCTTTTCCTATACTTTCAATGCAATTCCAGTCTACCTCCTGAAATCGGTTTCCTGCAATTCTGCCTCGCTTTCAAGTCCTCTTGGCAGCCTTACTTCAGTCTATTTTTGGACGATAGCTGTCATTTATAACTCTGCAGGTTTGTGAATTACAGTGCCCCTGAGCTCCTTTCTTCAACTCGCTTTCTTGTGACCTGGCCGCAACACCGCAGGATGGCTTCAGGCCCTAATCTGGTTCCGGCCCGGCATGCTGAGCCATTGGTTAATTCCTCTTCCTGGTGGGAAATGAGAGTTAAATTTGCCCGTCCAGACACCTCCAGCTAGCCTCTCATTGGTTCTCGCTATTCCTGTTCATCTTCCGCAGAAATTGCAAACTGGGCCAAACAGGAGGTTAAAGGGACTGACTCTCCAAGTGGGGAGAGTGTTAGTAAAGCGTCTGGAATGTTGCACCCGAGTACCAGGGTAGGAAAACTGAGACATATTTTAACACGTCTCCCGTTCACATGGTTTATCATACTCTGGGTTCCACATGCATGTTTTAGCTGAAGGAAGAATACCTTAAACCTTGAGAGTTAAGACCCGTGGAATGGGTACCATGCAATATGACTTCAAAGGGTCTTCATTTGCTCACCGAACCTCTCCAATCCTATCACTGCTGCGTTTATGCCCCTGTACACACGCTTGATTCTCTTTTGGAGACATAGCAATCCATAGGTTTTAAGATACTTACTAGTCAGGTACATTCTTAGGCGTTTAATATGCGGTGTTGAGTCCATTTCGTTGAGCAAGGAGTAGCTCTTGTCTATTCCATATTTGGCTTAAGGAACTTTATCTGTGCTCATTTCAACCTCTGGTTTTATGCAGCACCCCAACTCACCTTTACCCTTAAGCAAGCATAAGTTGGTTTTCTAAATTTGAGACCCTGTTCTGTTCTGTAATTCAGTTCCTGTGTAGCCAAGTTTACATTCCGTGTATTACTGATATCTTATGATGTTTCTTTTTCTGTGTGACTTATTTCAGTTAGAATCATCGTACCTGAATCCACTCATGATGCTGCTACGGGCCTGATGACATAGATTTCATTGCTGAGTGATACTGCATTGTACGTAAGTACCACAAGTACTTTATCCATTTTTCACTTTCTGTGATATTGAACTTGTACGGTAAACGAGGTTCTTGTAAACAGAGGCGTCCCAAACTTTGGGGTGGCTGTGTCTTTTTGATTTTAATTTCCCTAAGCTATAGGACCATAAGTGGAAGTGCCCTAGGCTCTGTTGTTTTGTTTTTTAGATGTTTCAGGAAACACCATACACTTCTCCCGAGTGTTTGTTGGCAATTTACATCCCGCCCATCAGCATAACAAGGCTCCCAGTTCTCCATGGCCTGTCCTGCGTTTCTGGATTTTACCCTTTTTTCAGATGGCCCTTTTGACCGGGGGGAAGTGAGACTTCATTGTAGTGCAGATTTCCTTTGCAAGTTTGCTTGGTTGGCCAAAAAGGGCGTATGCGTTTTTTCCTGAATATATTCAGGAAAAAACGCATACGCCCTTTTTGGCCAAGTGCATCATTGTGGACGTTCTGCCTCTTTTCCTATGCTTTCAATGCAATTCCAGTCTACCTCCTGAAATCGGTTTCCTGCAATTCTGCCCCGCTTTCAAGTCCTCTTGGCAGCCTTACTTCAGTCTATTTTTGGACGATAGCTGTCATTTATAACTCTGCAGGTTTGTGAATTACAGTGCCCCTGAGCTCCTTTCTTCAACTCGCTTTCTTGTGACCTGGCCACAACACCGCAGGATGGCTTCAGCCCCTAATCTGTTTCCGGCATGGCACGCTGAGCCTCTGGTTATTTCCTCTTCCTGGTGGGAAATGAGAGTTAAATTTGCCCGTCCAGACACCTCCAGCTAGTCTCTCATTGGTTCTCGCTATTCCTGTTCATCTTCCGCAGAAATTGCAAACTGGGCCAAACAGGAGGTTAAAGGCACTGACTCTCCAAGTGGGGAGAGTGTTAGTAAAGCGTCTGGAATGTTGCACCCGAGTACCAGGGTACGAAAACTGGGACATATTTGAACACGTCTCCCGATCACATGGTTGATCATACTCTAGGTTCCACATGCATGTTTTAGCTGGAGGAAGAATACCTAAAACCTGGGTAGTTGAAACCCGTGGAATGGGTACCATGCAATATCACTTCAAAGGGTCTTCATTTGCTCACGAACCTCTCCAATCCTATCACTGCTGCGTTTATGCCCCTGTACACATGCTTGATTCTCTTTCGGAGACATAGCAATCCATAGGTTTTAAGATACTTACTAGTCAGGTACATTCTTAGGCGTTTAATATGCGGTGTTGAGTCCATTTCGTTGAGCAAGGAGTAGCTCTTGTCTATTCCATATTTGGCTTAAGGAACTTTATCTGTGCTCATTTCAATCTCTGGTTTTATGCAGCACCCCAACTCACCTTTCCCCTTAAGCAAGCATAAGTTGGTTTTCTAAATTTGAGACCCTGTTCTGTTCTGTAATTCAGTTCCTGTGTAGCCAAGTTTACATTCCGTATATTACTGATATCTTATGATGTTTCTTTTTCTGTGTTACTTATTTCAGTTAGAATCATCATACCTGAATCCACTCATTGTGCTGCTAAGGGCCTGATGACATAGATTTCATTGCTGAGTGATATGGCTTTGTAAGTAAATACCACAACTTCTTTATCCATTTTTCACTTTCTGCGATGTTGAACTTGTACTGTAAACGAGGTTCTTGTAAACAGAGGCGTCCCAAACTTTGGGGTGGCTGTGTCTTTTTGATTTTAATTTCCCTAAGCTATAGGACCATAAGTGGCAGTGCCCTAGGCTCTGTTGCTTTGTTTTTTAGATGTTTCAGGAAACACCATACACTTCTCCTGAGTGTCTGTTGGTAATTTACATCCCGCCCATCAGCATAACAAGGCTCCCAGTTCTCCATGGCCTGTCCTGCCTTTCTGGATTTTACACTTTTTTCAGATGGCCCTTTAGACTGGGGGGAAGTGAGACTTCATTGTAGTGCAGATTTCCTTTGCAAGCTTGCTTGGTTGGCCAAAAAGGGCGTATGCGTTTTTTCCTGAATATATTCAGGAAAAAACGCATACGCCCTTTTTGGCCAAGTGCATCATTGTGGACGTTCTGCCTCTTTTCCTATGCTTTCAATGCAATTCCAGTCTACCTCCTGAAATCGGTTTCCTGCAATTCTGCCCCGCTTTCAAGTCCTCTTGGCAGCCTTACTTCAGTCTATTTTTGGACGATAGCTGTCATTTATAACTCTGCAGGTTTGTGAATTACAGTGCCCCTGAGCTCCTTTCTTCAACTCGCTTTCTTGTGACCTGGCTGCAACACCGCAGGATGGCTTCAGGCCCTAATCTGGTTCCGGCACGGCACGCTGAGCCTTTGGTTATTTCCTCTTCCTGGTGGGAAATGAGAGTTAAATTTGCCCGTCCAGACACCTCCAGCTAGTCTCTCATTGGTTCTCGCTATTCCAGTTCATCTTCCGCAGAAATTGCAAACTGGGCCAAACAGGAGGTTAAAGGCGCTGACTCTCCAAGTGGGGAGAGTGTTAGTAAAGCGTCTGGAATGTTGCACCCGAGTACCAGGGGAGGAAAACTGAGACATATTTGAACACGTCTCCCGTTCACATGGTTGATCATACTTGGGTTCCACATGCATGTTTTAGCTGAAGGAAGAATACCTTAAACCTGGAGAGTTAAGACCCGTGTAATGGGTACCATGCAATATGATTTCAAAGGGTCTTCATTTGCTCACCGAACCTCTCCAATCCTATCACTGCTGCGTTTATGCCCCTGTACACATGCTTGATTCTCTTTCGGAGACATAGCAATCCATAGGTTTTAAGATACTTACTAGTCAGGTACATTCTTAGGCGTTTAATATGCGGTGTTGAGTCCATTTCGTTGAGCAAGGAGTAGCTCTTGTCTATTCCATATTTGGCTTAAGGAACTTTATCTGTGCTCATTTCAATCTCTGGTTTTATGCAGCACCCCAACTCACCTTTCCCCTTTAGCAAGCATAAGTTGGTTTTCTAAATTTGAGACCCTGTTCTGTTCTGTAATTCAGTTCCTGTGTAGCCAAGTTTCCATTCCGTGTATTACTGATATCTTATGATGTTTCTTTTTCTGTGTGACTTATTTCAGTTAGAATCATCATACCTGAATCCACTCATTGTGCTGCTAAGGGCCTGATGACATAGATTTCATTGCTGAGTGATATTGCTTTGTAAGTGAATACCACAACTTCTTTATCCATTTTTCACTTTCTGCGATGTTGAACTTGTACTGTAAACGAGGTTCTTGTAAACAGAGCCGTTCCAAACTTTGGGGTGGCTGTGTCTTTTTCATTTTAATTTCCCTAAGCTATAGGACCATAAGTGGAAGTGCCCTAGGCTCTGTTGCTTTGTTTTTTAGATGTTTCAGGAAACACCATACACTTCTCCCGAGTGTTTGTTGGCAATTTACATCCCGCCCATCAGCATAACAAGGCTCCCAGTTCTCCATGGCCTGTCCTGCCTTTCTGGATTTTACACTTTTTTCAGATTGCCCTTTTGACCGGGGGGAAGTGAGACTTCATTGTAGTGCAGATTTCCTTTGCAAGCTTGCTTGGTTGGCCAAAAAGGGCGTATGCGTTTTTCCCTGAATATATTCAGGAAAAAACGCATACGCCCTTTTTGGCCAAGTGCATCATTGTGGACGTTCTGCCTCTTTTCCTATACTTTCAATGCAATTCCAGTCTACCTCCTGAAATCGGTTTCCTGCAATTCTGCCTCGCTTTCAAGTCCTCTTGGCAGCCTTACTTCAGTCTATTTTTGGACGATAGCTGTCATTTATAACTCTGCAGGTTTGTGAATTACAGTGCCCCTGAGCTCCTTTCTTCAACTCGCTTTCTTGTGACCTGGCCGCAACACCGCAGGATGGCTTCAGGCCCTAATCTGGTTCCGGCCCGGCATGCTGAGCCATTGGTTAATTCCTCTTCCTGGTGGGAAATGAGAGTTAAATTTGCCCGTCCAGACACCTCCAGCTAGCCTCTCATTGGTTCTCGCTATTCCTGTTCATCTTCCGCAGAAATTGCAAACTGGGCCAAACAGGAGGTTAAAGGGACTGACTCTCCAAGTGGGGAGAGTGTTAGTAAAGCGTCTGGAATGTTGCACCCGAGTACCAGGGTAGGAAAACTGAGACATATTTTAACACGTCTCCCGTTCACATGGTTTATCATACTCTGGGTTCCACATGCATGTTTTAGCTGAAGGAAGAATACCTTAAACCTTGAGAGTTAAGACCCGTGGAATGGGTACCATGCAATATGACTTCAAAGGGTCTTCATTTGCTCACCGAACCTCTCCAATCCTATCACTGCTGCGTTTATGCCCCTGTACACACGCTTGATTCTCTTTTGGAGACATAGCAATCCATAGGTTTTAAGATACTTACTAGTCAGGTACATTCTTAGGCGTTTAATATGCGGTGTTGAGTCCATTTCGTTGAGCAAGGAGTAGCTCTTGTCTATTCCATATTTGGCTTAAGGAACTTTATCTGTGCTCATTTCAACCTCTGGTTTTATGCAGCACCCCAACTCACCTTTACCCTTAAGCAAGCATAAGTTGGTTTTCTAAATTTGAGACCCTGTTCTGTTCTGTAATTCAGTTCCTGTGTAGCCAAGTTTACATTCCGTGTATTACTGATATCTTATGATGTTTCTTTTTCTGTGTGACTTATTTCAGTTAGAATCATCGTACCTGAATCCACTCATGATGCTGCTACGGGCCTGATGACATAGATTTCATTGCTGAGTGATACTGCATTGTACGTAAGTACCACAAGTACTTTATCCATTTTTCACTTTCTGTGATATTGAACTTGTACGGTAAACGAGGTTCTTGTAAACAGAGGCGTCCCAAACTTTGGGGTGGCTGTGTCTTTTTGATTTTAATTTCCCTAAGCTATAGGACCATAAGTGGAAGTGCCCTAGGCTCTGTTGTTTTGTTTTTTAGATGTTTCAGGAAACACCATACACTTCTCCCGAGTGTTTGTTGGCAATTTACATCCCGCCCATCAGCATAACAAGGCTCCCAGTTCTCCATGGCCTGTCCTGCGTTTCTGGATTTTACCCTTTTTTCAGATGGCCCTTTTGACCGGGGGGAAGTGAGACTTCATTGTAGTGCAGATTTCCTTTGCAAGTTTGCTTGGTTGGCCAAAAAGGGCGTATGCGTTTTTTCCTGAATATATTCAGGAAAAAACGCATACGCCCTTTTTGGCCAAGTGCATCATTGTGGACGTTCTGCCTCTTTTCCTATGCTTTCAATGCAATTCCAGTCTACCTCCTGAAATCGGTTTCCTGCAATTCTGCCCCGCTTTCAAGTCCTCTTGGCAGCCTTACTTCAGTCTATTTTTGGACGATAGCTGTCATTTATAACTCTGCAGGTTTGTGAATTACAGTGCCCCTGAGCTCCTTTCTTCAACTCGCTTTCTTGTGACCTGGCCACAACACCGCAGGATGGCTTCAGCCCCTAATCTGTTTCCGGCATGGCACGCTGAGCCTCTGGTTATTTCCTCTTCCTGGTGGGAAATGAGAGTTAAATTTGCCCGTCCAGACACCTCCAGCTAGTCTCTCATTGGTTCTCGCTATTCCTGTTCATCTTCCGCAGAAATTGCAAACTGGGCCAAACAGGAGGTTAAAGGCACTGACTCTCCAAGTGGGGAGAGTGTTAGTAAAGCGTCTGGAATGTTGCACCCGAGTACCAGGGTACGAAAACTGGGACATATTTGAACACGTCTCCCGATCACATGGTTGATCATACTCTAGGTTCCACATGCATGTTTTAGCTGGAGGAAGAATACCTAAAACCTGGGTAGTTGAAACCCGTGGAATGGGTACCATGCAATATGACTTCAAAGGGTCTTCATTTGCTCACGAACCTCTCCAATCCTATCACTGCTTCGTTTATGCCCCTGTACACATGCTTGATTCTCTTTCGGAGACATAGCAATCCATAGGTTTTAAGATACTTACTAGTCAGGTACATTCTTAGGTGTTTAATATGGGGTGTTGAGTTCATTTCGTTGAGCAAGGAGTAGCTCTTGTCTATTCCATATTTGGCTTAAGGAACTTTATCTGTGCTCATTTCAATCTCTGGTTTTATGCAGCACCCCAACTCACCTTTACCCTTAAGCAAGCATAAGTTGGTTTTCTAAATTTGAGACCCTGTTCTGTTCTGTAATTCAGTTCCTGTGTAGCCAAGTTTACATTCCGTGTATTACTGATATCTTATGATGTTTCTTTTTCTGTGTGACTTATTTCAGTTAGAATCATCATACCTGAATCCACTCATTGTGCTGCTAAGGGCCTGATGACATAGATTTCATTGCTGAGTGATATTGCTTTGTAAGTAAATACCACAACTTCTTTACCCATTTTTCACTTTCTGCGATGTTGAACTTGTATTGTAAACGAGGTTCTTGTAAACAGAGCCGTTCCAAACTTTGGTGTGACTGTGTCTTTTTGAATTTAATTTCCCTAAGCTATAGGACCCTAAGTGGAAGTGCCCTAGGTTCTGTTGCTTTGTTTTTTAGATGTTTCAGGAAACACCATACACTTCTCCCCAGTGTCTGTTGGCAATTTACATCCCGCCCATCAGCATAACAAGGCTCCCAGTTCTCCATGGCCTGTCCTGCCTTTCTGGATTTTACACTTTTTTCAGATGGCCCTTTTGACCGGGGGGAAGTGAGACTTCATTGTAGTGCAGATTTCCTTTGCAAGCTTGCTTGGTTGGCCAAAAAGGGCGTATGCGTTTTTTCCTGAATATATTCAGGAAAAAACGCATACGCCCTTTTTGGCCAAGTGCATCATTGTGGACGTTCTGCCTCTTTTCCTATGCTTTCAATGCAATTCCAGTCTACCTCCTGAAATCGGTTTCCTGCAATTCTGCCCCACTTTCAAGTCCTCTTGGCAGCCTTACTTCAGTCTATTTTTGGACGATAGCTGTCATTTATAACTCTGCAGGTTTGTGAATTACAGTGCCCCTGAGCTCCTTTCTTCAACTCGCTTTCTTGTGACCTGGCCGCAACACCGCAGGATGGCTTCAGGCCCTAATCTGGTTCCAGCACGGCACGCTGAGCCTTTGGTTATTTCCTCTTCCTGGTGGGAAATGAGAGTTAAATTTGCCCATCCAGACACCTCCAGCTAGTCTCTCATTGGTTCTCGCTATTCCTGTTCATCTTCCACAGAAATTGCAAACTGGGCCAAACAGGAGGTTAAAGGGACTGACTCTCCAAGTGGGGAGAGTGTTAGTAAAGCGTCTGGAATGTTGCACCCGAGTACCAGGGGAGGAAAACTGAGACATATTTGAACACGTCTCCCGATCACATGGTTGATCATACTGTAGGTTCCACATGCATGTTTTAGCTGAAGGAAGAATACCTTAAACCTGGGTAGTTGAAACCCGTGGAATGGGTACCATGCAATATGACTTCAAAGGGTCTTCATTTGCTCACGAACCTCTCCAATCCTATCACTGCTGCGTTTATGCCCCTGTACACATGCTTGATTCTCTTTCGGAGACATAGCAATCCATAGGTTTTAAGATACTTACTAGTCAGGTACATTCTTAGGCGTTTAATATGCGGTGTTGAGTCCATTTCGTTGAGCAAGGAGTAGCTCTTGTCTATTCCATATTTGGCTTAAGGAACTTTATCTGTGCTCATTTCAATCTCTGGTTTTATGCAGCACCCCAACTCACCTTTCCCCTTAAGCAAGCATAAGTTGGTTTTCTAAATTTGAGACCCTGTTCTGTTCTGTAATTCAGTTCCTGTGTAGCCAAGTTTACATTCCGTATATTACTGATATCTTATGATGTTTCTTTTTCTGTGTTACTTATTTCAGTTAGAATCATCATACCTGAATCCACTCATTGTGCTGCTAAGGGCCTGATGACATAGATTTCATTGCTGAGTGATATGGCTTTGTAAGTAAATACCACAACTTCTTTATCCATTTTTCACTTTCTGCGATGTTGAACTTGTACTGTAAACGAGGTTCTTGTAAACAGAGGCGTCCCAAACTTTGGGGTGGCTGTGTCTTTTTGATTTTAATTTCCCTAAGCTATAGGACCATAAGTGGCAGTGCCCTAGGCTCTGTTGCTTTGTTTTTTAGATGTTTCAGGAAACACCATACACTTCTCCTGAGTGTCTGTTGGTAATTTACATCCCGCCCATCAGCATAACAAGGCTCCCAGTTCTCCATGGCCTGTCCTGCCTTTCTGGATTTTACACTTTTTTCAGATGGCCCTTTAGACTGGGGGGAAGTGAGACTTCATTGTAGTGCAGATTTCCTTTGCAAGCTTGCTTGGTTGGCCAAAAAGGGCATATGCGTTTTTTCCTGAATATATTCAGGAAAAAACGCATACGCCCTTTTTGGCCAAGTGCATCATTGTGGACGTTCTGCCTCTTTTCCTATGCTTTCAATGCAATTCCAGTCTACCTCCTGAAATCGGTTTCCTGCAATTCTGCCCCGCTTTCAAGTCCTCTTGGCAGCCTTACTTCAGTCTATTTTTGGACGATAGCTGTCATTTATAACTCTGCAGGTTTGTGAATTACAGTGCCCCTGAGCTCCTTTCTTCAACTCGCTTTCTTGTGACCTGGCTGCAACACCGCAGGATGGCTTCAGGCCCTAATCTGGTTCCGGCACGGCACGCTGAGCCTTTGGTTATTTCCTCTTCCTGGTGGGAAATGAGAGTTAAATTTGCCCGTCCAGACACCTCCAGCTAGTCTCTCATTGGTTCTCGCTATTCCAGTTCATCTTCCGCAGAAATTGCAAACTGGGCCAAACAGGAGGTTAAAGGCGCTGACTCTCCAAGTGGGGAGAGTGTTAGTAAAGCGTCTGGAATGTTGCACCCGAGTACCAGGGGAGGAAAACTGAGACATATTTGAACACGTCTCCCGTTCATATGGTTGATCATACTTGGGTTCCACATGCATGTTTTAGCTGAAGGAAGAATACCTTAAACCTGGAGAGTTAAGACCCGTGTAATGGGTACCATGCAATATGATTTCAAAGGGTCTTCATTTGCTCACCGAACCTCTCCAATCCTATCACTGCTGCGTTTATGCCCCTGTACACATGCTTGATTCTCTTTCGGAGACATAGCAATCCATAGGTTTTAAGATACTTACTAGTCAGGTACATTCTTAGGCGTTTAATATGCGGTGTTGAGTCCATTTCGTTGAGCAAGGAGTAGCTCTTGTCTATTCCATATTTGGCTTAAGGAACTTTATCTGTGCTCATTTCAATCTCTGGTTTTATGCAGCACCCCAACTCACCTTTCCCCTTTAGCAAGCATAAGTTGGTTTTCTAAATTTGAGACCCTGTTCTGTTCTGTAATTCAGTTCCTGTGTAGCCAAGTTTCCATTCCGTGTATTACTGATATCTTATGATGTTTCTTTTTCTGTGTGACTTATTTCAGTTAGAATCATCATACCTGAATCCACTCATTGTGCTGCTAAGGGCCTGATGACATAGATTTCATTGCTGAGTGATATTGCTTTGTAAGTGAATACCACAACTTCTTTATCCATTTTTCACTTTCTGCGATGTTGAACTTGTACTGTAAACGAGGTTCTTGTAAACAGAGCCGTTCCAAACTTTGGGGTGGCTGTGTCTTTTTCATTTTAATTTCCCTAAGCTATAGGACCATAAGTGGAAGTGCCCTAGGCTCTGTTGCTTTGTTTTTTAGATGTTTCAGGAAACACCATACACTTCTCCCGAGTGTTTGTTGGCAATTTACATCCCGCCCATCAGCATAACAAGGCTCCCAGTTCTCCATGGCCTGTCCTGCCTTTCTGGATTTTACACTTTTTTCAGATTGCCCTTTTGACCGGGGGGAAGTGAGACTTCATTGTAGTGCAGATTTCCTTTGCAAGCTTGCTTGGTTGGCCAAAAAGGGCGTATGCGTTTTTCCCTGAATATATTCAGGAAAAAACGCATACGCCCTTTTTGGCCAAGTGCATCATTGTGGACGTTCTGCCTCTTTTCCTATACTTTCAATGCAATTCCAGTCTACCTCCTGAAATCGGTTTCCTGCAATTCTGCCTCGCTTTCAAGTCCTCTTGGCAGCCTTACTTCAGTCTATTTTTGGACGATAGCTGTCATTTATAACTCTGCAGGTTTGTGAATTACAGTGCCCCTGAGCTCCTTTCTTCAACTCGCTTTCTTGTGACCTGGCCGCAACACCGCAGGATGGCTTCAGGCCCTAATCTGGTTCCGGCCCGGCATGCTGAGCCATTGGTTAATTCCTCTTCCTGGTGGGAAATGAGAGTTAAATTTGCCCGTCCAGACACCTCCAGCTAGCCTCTCATTGGTTCTCGCTATTCCTGTTCATCTTCCGCAGAAATTGCAAACTGGGCCAAACAGGAGGTTAAAGGGACTGACTCTCCAAGTGGGGAGAGTGTTAGTAAAGCGTCTGGAATGTTGCACCCGAGTACCAGGGTAGGAAAACTGAGACATATTTTAACACGTCTCCCGTTCACATGGTTTATCATACTCTGGGTTCCACATGCATGTTTTAGCTGAAGGAAGAATACCTTAAACCTGGAGAGTTAAGACCCGTGGAATGGGTACCATGCAATATGACTTCAAAGGGTCTTCATTTGCTCACCGAACCTCTCCAATCCTATCACTGCTGCGTTTATGCCCCTGTACACACGCTTGATTCTCTTTTGGAGACATAGCAATCCATAGGTTTTAAGATACTTACTAGTCAGGTACATTCTTAGGCGTTTAATATGCGGTGTTGAGTCCATTTCGTTGAGCAAGGAGTAGCTCTTGTCTATTCCATATTTGGCTTAAGGAACTTTATCTGTGCTCATTTCAACCTCTGGTTTTATGCAGCACCCCAACTCACCTTTACCCTTAAGCAAGCATAAGTTGGTTTTCTAAATTTGAGACCCTGTTCTGTTCTGTAATTCAGTTCCTGTGTAGCCAAGTTTACATTCCGTGTATTACTGATATCTTATGATGTTTCTTTTTCTGTGTGACTTATTTCAGTTAGAATCATCGTACCTGAATCCACTCATGATGCTGCTACGGGCCTGATGACATAGATTTCATTGCTGAGTGATACTGCATTGTACGTAAGTACCACAAGTACTTTATCCATTTTTCACTTTCTGTGATATTGAACTTGTACGGTAAACGAGGTTCTTGTAAACAGAGGCGTCCCAAACTTTGGGGTGGCTGTGTCTTTTTGATTTTAATTTCCCTAAGCTATAGGACCATAAGTGGAAGTGCCCTAGGCTCTGTTGTTTTGTTTTTTAGATGTTTCAGGAAACACCATACACTTCTCCCGAGTGTCTGTTGGCAATTTACATCCCGCCCATCAGCATAACAAGGCTCCCAGTTCTCCATGGCCTGTCCTGCGTTTCTGGATTTTACCCTTTTTTCAGATGGCCCTTTTGACCGGGGGGAAGTGAGACTTCATTGTAGTGCAGATTTCCTTTGCAAGTTTGCTTGGTTGGCCAAAAAGGGCGTATGCGTTTTTTCCTGAATATATTCAGGAAAAAACGCATACGCCCTTTTTGGCCAAGTGCATCATTGTGGACGTTCTGCCTCTTTTCCTATGCTTTCAATGCAATTCCAGTCTACCTCCTGAAATCGGTTTCCTGCAATTCTGCCCCGCTTTCAAGTCCTCTTGGCAGCCTTACTTCAGTCTATTTTTGGACGATAGCTGTCATTTATAACTCTGCAGGTTTGTGAATTACAGTGCCCCTGAGCTCCTTTCTTCAACTCGCTTTCTTGTGACCTGGCCACAACACCGCAGGATGGCTTCAGGCCCTAATCTGGTTCCGGCACGGCACGCTGAGCCTCTGGTTATTTCCTCTACCTGGTGGGAAATGAGAGTTAAATTTGCCCGTCCAGACACCTCCAGCTAGTCTCTCATTGGTTATCGCTATTCCTGTTCATCTTCCGCAGAAATTGCAAACTGGGCCAAACAGGAGGTTAAAGGCACTGACTCTCCAAGTGGGGAGAGTGTTAGTAAAGCGTCTGGAATGTTGCACCCGAGTACCAGGGGAGGAAAACTGAGACATATTTGAACACGTCTCCCGATCACATGGTTGATCATACTCTGGGTTCCACATGCATGTTTTAGCTGAAGGAAGAATACCTAAAACCTGGGTAGTTGAAACCCGTGGAATGGGTACCATGCAATATGACTTCAAAGGGTCTTCATTTGCTCACCGAACCTCTCCAATCCTATCACTGCTGCGTTTATGCCCCTGTACACATGCTTGATTCTCTTTCGGAGACATAGCAATCCCTAGGTTTTAAGATACTTACTAGTCAGGTACATTGTTAGGCGTTTAATATGCGGTGTTGAGTCCATTTCTTTGAGCAAGGAGTAGCTCTTGTCTATTCCATATTTGGCTTAAGGAACTTTATCTGTGCTCATTTCAATCTCTGGTTTTATGCAGCACCCCAACTCACCTTTACCCTTAAGCAAGCATAAGTTGGTTTTCTAAATTTGAGACCCTGTTCTGTTCTGTAATTCAGTTCCTGTGTAGCCAAGTTTACATTCCGTGTATTACTGATATCTTATGATGTTTCTTTTTCTGTGTCACTTATTTCAGTTAGAATCATCATACCTGAATCCACTCATTGTGCTGCTAAGGGCCTGATGACACAGATTTCATTGCTGAGTGATATTGCTTTGTAAGTAAATACCACAACTTTTTTATCCATTTTTCACTTTCTGCGATGTTGAACTTGTACTGTAAACGAGGTTCTTGTAAACAGAGCCGTTCCAAACTTTGGGGTGGCTGTGTCTTTTTGATTTTAAATTCCCTAAGCTATAGGACCATAAGTGGAAGTGCCCTAGGCTCTGTTGCTTTGTTTTTTAGATGTTTCAGGAAACACCATACACTTCTCTCGAGTGTTTGTTGGCAATTTACATCCCGCCCTTCAGCATAACAAGGCTCCCAGTTCTCCATGGCCTGTCCTGCCTTTCTGGACTTTACACTTTTTTCAGATGGCCCTTTTGACCGGGGGGAAGTGAGACTTCATTGTAGTGCAGATTTCCTTTGCAAGCTTGCTTGGTTGGCCAAAAAGGGCGTATGCGTTTTTTCCTGAATATATTCAGGAAAAAACGCATACGCCCTTTTTGGCCAAGTGCATCATTGTGGACGTTCTGCCTCTTTTCCTATGCTTTCAATGCAATTCCAGTCTACCTCCTGAAATGGGTTTCCTGCAATTCTGCCCCGCTTTCAAGTCCTCTTGGCAGCCTTACTTCAGTCTATTTTTGGACGATAGCTGTCATTTATAACTCTGCAGGTTTGTGAATTACAGTGCCCCTGAGCTCCTTTCTTCAACTCGCTTTCTTGTGACCTGGCCGCAACACCGCAGGATGGCTTCAGGCCCTAATCTGGTTCTGGCACGGCACGCTGAGCCTTTGGTTAATTCCTCTTCCTGGTGGGAAATGAGAGTTAAATTTGCCCGTCCAGACACCTCCAGCTAGTCTCTCATTGGTTCTCGTTATTCCTGTTCATCTTCCGCAGAAATTGCAAACTGGGCCAAACAGGAGGTTAAAGGCGCTGACTCTCCAAGTGGGGAGAGTGTTAGTAAAGCGTCTGGAATGTTGCACCCGAGTACCAGGGGAGGAAAACTGAGACATATTTGAACACGTCTCCCGATCACATGGTTGATCATACTCTGGGTTCCACATGCATGTTTTAGCTGAAGGAAGAATACCTAAAACCTGGGTAGTTGAAACCCGTGGAATGGGTACCATGCAATATGACTTCAAAGGGTCTTCATTTGCTCACCGAACCTCTCCAATCCTATCACTGCTGCGTTTATGCCCCTGTACACATGCTTGATTCTCTTTCGGAGACATAGCAATCCCTAGGTTTTAAGATACTTACTAGTCAGGTACATTCTTAGGCGTTTAATATGCTGTGTTGAGTCCATTTCGTTGAGCAAGGAGTAGCTCTTGTCTATTCCATATTTGGCTTAAGGAACTTTATCTGTGCTCATTTCAATCTCTGGTTTTATGCAGCAACCCAGCTCACCTTTCCCCTTAAGCAAGCATAAGTTGGTTTTCTAAATTTGAGAACCTGTTCTGTTCTGTAATTCAGTTCCTGTGTAGCCAAGTTTACATTCCGTGTATTACTGATATCTTATGATGTTTCTTTTTCTGTGTGACTTATTTCAGTTAGAATCATCGTACCTGAATCCACTCATGATGCTGCTACGGGCCTGATGACATAGATTTCATTGCTGAGTGATACTGCATTGTACGTAAGTACCACAAGTACTTTATCCATTTTTCACTTTCTGTGATATTGAACTTGTACGGTAAACGAGGTTCTTGTAAACAGAGGCGTCCCAAACTTTGGGGTGGCTGTGTCTTTTTGATTTTAATTTCCCTAAGCTATAGGACTATAAGTAGAAGTGCCCTAGGCTCTGTTGCTTTGTTTTTTAGATGTTTCAGGAAACACCATACACTTCTCCCGAGTGGTTGTTGGCAATTTACATCCCGCCCATCAGCATAACAAGGCTCCCAGTTCTCCATGGCCTGTCCTGCCTTTCTGGATTTTACACTTTTTTCAGATGGCCCTTTTGACCGGGGGGAAGTGAGACTTCATTGTAGTGCAGATTTCCTTTGCAAGTTTGCTTGGTTGGCCAAAAAGGGCGTATGCGTTTTTTCCTGAATATATTCAGGAAAAAACGCATACGCCCTTTTTGGCCAAGTGCATCATTGTGGACGTTCTGCCTCTTTTCCTATGCTTTCAATGCAATTCCAGTCTACCTCCTGAAATCGGTTTCCTGCAATTCTGCCCCGCTTTCAAGTCCTCTTGGCAGCCTTACTTCAGTCTATTTTTGGACGATAGCTGTCATTTATAACTCTGCAGGTTTGTGAATTACAGTGCCCCTGAGCTCCTTTCTTCAACTCGCTTTCTTGTGACCTGGCCACAACACCGCAGGATGGCTTCAGGCCCTAATCTGGTTCCGGCACGGCACGCTGAGCCTCTGGTTATTTCCTCTTCCTGGTGGGAAATGAGAGTTAAATTTGCCCGTCCAGACACCTCCAGGTAGTCTCTCATTGGTTCTCGCTATTCCTGTTCATCTTCCGCAGAAATTGCAAACTGGGCCAAACAGGAGGTTAAAGGCGCTGACTCTCCAAGTGGGGAGAGTGTTAGTAAAGCGTCTGGAATGTTGCACCCGAGTACCAGGGGAGGAAAACTGAGACATATTTGAACACGTCTCCCGATCACATGGTTGATCATACTCTGGGTTCCACATGCATGTTTTAGCTGAAGGAAGAATACCTAAAACCTGGGTAGTTGATACCCGTGGAATGGGTACCATGCAATATGACTTCAAAGGGTCTTCATTTGCTCACCGAACCTCTCCAATCCTATCACTGCTGCGTTTATGCCCCTGTACACATGCTTGATTCTCTTTCGGAGACATAGCAATCCCTAGGTTTTAAGATACTTACTAGTCAGGTACATTCTTAGGCATTTAATATGCGGTGTTGAGTCCATTTCTTTGAGCAAGGAGTAGCTCTTGTCTATTCCATATTTGGCTTAAGGAACTTTATCTGTGCTCATTTCAATCTCTAGTTTTATGCAGCACCCCAACTCACCTTTACCCTTAAGCAAGCATAAGTTGGTTTTCTAAATTTGAGACCCTGTTCTGTTCTGTAATTCAGTTCCTGTGTAGCCAAGTTTACATTCCGTGTATTACTGATATCTTATGATGTTTCTTTTTCTGTGTGACTTATTTCAGTTAGAATCATCATACCTGAATCCACTCATTGTGCTGCTAAGGGCCTGATGACACAGATTTCATTGCTGAGTGATATTGCTTTGTAAGTAAATACCACAACTTTTTTATCCATTTTTCACTTTCTGCGATGTTGAACTTGTACTGTAAACGAGGTTCTTGTAAACAGAGCTGTTCCAAACTTTGGGGTGGCTGTGTCTTTTTGATTTTAAATTCCCTAAGCTATAGGACCATAAGTGGAAGTGCCCTAGGCTCTGTTGCTTTGTTTTTTAGATGTTTCAGGAAACACCATACACTTCTCCCGAGTGTTTGTTGGCAATTTACATCCCGCCCTTCAGCATAACAAGGCTCCCAGTTCTCCATGGCCTGTCCTGCCTTTCTGGACTTTACACTTTTTTCAGATGGCCCTTTTGACCGGGGGGAAGTGAGACTTCATTGTAGTGCAGATTTCCTTTGCAAGCTTGCTTGGTTGGCCAAAAAGGGCGTATGCGTTTTTTCCTGAATATATTCAGGAAAAAACGCATACGCCCTTTTTGGCCAAGTGCATCATTGTGGACGTTCTGCCTCTTTTCCTATGCTTTCAATGCAATTCCAGTCTACCTCCTGAAATGGGTTTCCTGCAATTCTGCCCCGCTTTCAAGTCCTCTTGGCAGCCTTACTTCAGTCTATTTTTGGACGATAGCTGTCATTTATAACTCTGCAGGTTTGTGAATTACAGTGCCCCTGAGCTCCTTTCTTCAACTCGCTTTCTTGTGACCTGGCCGCAACACCGCAGGATGGCTTCAGGCCCTAATCTGGTTCTGGCACGGCACGCTGAGCCTTTGGTTAATTCCTCTTCCTGGTGGGAAATGAGAGTTAAATTTGCCCGTCCAGACACCTCCAGCTAGTCTCTCATTGGTTCTCGCTATTCCTGTTCATCTTCCGCAGAAATTGCAAACTGGGCCAAACAGGAGGTTAAAGGGACTGACTCTCCAAGTCGGGAGAGTGTTAGTAAAGCGTCTGGAATGTTGCACCCGAGTACCAGGGGAGGAAAACTGAGACATATTTGAACACGACTCCCGATCACATGGTTGATCATACTCTGGGTTCCACATGCATGTTTTAGCTGAAGGAAGAATACCTAAAACCAGGGTAGTTGAAACCCGTGGAATGGGTACCATGCAATATGACTTCAAAGGGTCTTCATTTGCTCACCGAACCTCTCCAATCCTATCACTGCTGCGTTTATGCCCCTGTACACATGCTTGATTCTCTTTCGGAGACATAGCAATCCCTAGGTTTTAAGATACTTACTAGTCAGGTACATTCTTAGGCGTTTAATATGCGGTGTTGAGTCCATTTCGTTGAGCAAGGAGTAGCTCTTGTCTATTCCATATTTGGCTTAAGGAACTTTATCTGTGCTCATTTCAATCTCTGGTTTTATGCAGCAACCCAGCTCACCTTTCCCCTTAAGCAAGCATAAGTTGGTTTTCTAAATTTGAGAACCTGTTCTGTTTTGGAATTCAGTTCCTGTGTAGCCAAGTTTACATTCCGTGTATTACTGATATCTTATGATGTTTCTTTTTCTGTGTGACTTATTTCAGTTAGAATCATCGTACCTGAATCTACTCATTATGCTGCTACGGGCCTGATGACATAGATTTCATTGCTGAGTGATACTGCATTGTACGTAAGTACCAAAAGTTCTTTATCCATTTTTCACTTTCTGTGATATTGAACTTGTACGGTAAACGAGGTTCTTGTAAACAGAGGCGTCCCAAACTTTGGGGTGGCTGTGTCTTTTTGATTTTAATTTCCCTAAGCTATAGGACCATAAGTGGAAGTGCCCTAGGCTCTGTTGCTTTGTTTTTTAGATGTTTCAGGAAACACCATACACTTCTCCCGAGTGTCTGTTGGCAATTTACATCCCGCCCATCAGCATAACAAGGCTCCCAGTTCTCCATGGCCTGTCCTGCCTTTCTGGATTTTACACTTTTTTCATATGGCCCTTTTGACCAGGGGGAAGTGAGACTTCATTGTAGTGCAGATTTCCTTTGCAAGCTTGCTTGGTTGGCCAAAAAGGGCGTATGCGTTTTTTCCTGAATATATTCAGGAAAAAACGCATACGCCCTTTTTGGCCAAGTGCATCATTGTGGACGTTCTGCCTGTTTTCCTATGCTTTCAATGCAATTCCAGTCTACCTCCTGAAATCGGTTTCCTGCAATTCTGCCCCGCTTTCAAGTCCTCTTGGCAGCCTTACTTCAGTCTATTTTTGGACGATACCTGTCATTTATAACTCTGCAGGTTTGTGAATTACAGTGCCCCTGAGCTCCTTTCTTCAACTCGCTTTCTTGTGACCTGGCCGCAACACCGCAGGATGGCTTCAGGCCCTAATCTGGTTCCAGCATAGCACGCTGAGCCTTTGGTTATTTCCTCTTCCTGGTGGGAAATGAGAGTTAAATTTTCCCATCCAGACACCTCCAGCTAGTCTCTCATTGGTTCTCGCTATTCCTGTTCATCTTCCACAGAAATTGCAAACTGGGCCAAACAGGAGGTTAAAGGGACTGACTCTCCAAGTGGGGAGAGTGTTAGTAAAGCGTCTGGAATGTTGCACCCGAGTACCAGGGTACGAAAACTAAGACATATTTGAACACGTCTCCCGATCACATGGTTGATCATACTGTAGGTTCCACATGCATGTTTTAGCTGAAGGAAGAATACCTTAAACCTGGGTAGTTGAAACCCGAGGAATGGGTACCATGCAATATGACTTCAAAGGGTCTTCATTTGCTCACGAACCTCTCCAATCCTATCACTGCTGCGTTTATGCCCCTGTACACATGCTTGATTCTCTTTCGGAGACATAGCAATCCATAGGTTTTAAGATACTTACTAGTCAGGTACATTCTTAGGCGTTTAATATGCGGTGTTGAGTCCATTTCGTTGAGCAAGGAGTAGCTCTTGTCTATTCCATATTTGGCTTAAGGAACTTTATCTGTGCTCATTTCAATCTCTGGTTTTATGCAGCACCCCAACTCACCTTTCCCCTTAAGCAAGCATAAGTTGGTTTTCTAAATTTGAGAACCTGTTCTGTTTTAGAATTCAGTTCCTGTGTAGCCAAGTTTACATTCCGTGTATTAGTGATATCTTATGATGTTTCTTTTTCTGTGTGACTTATTTCAGTTAGAATCATCGTACCTGAATCTACTCATTGTGCTGCTAAGGGCCTGATGACATAGATTTCTTTGCTGAGTGATATTGCTTTGTAAGTAAATACCACAACTTCTTTATCCATTTTTCACTTTCTGCGATGTTGAACTTGTACTGTAAACGAGGTTCTTGTAAACAGAGGCGTCACAAACTTTGGGGTGGCTGTGTCTTTTTGATTTTAATTTCCCTAAGCTATAGGACCATAAGTGGCAGTGCCCTAGGCTCTGTTGCTTTGTTTTTTAGATGTTTCAGGAAACAGCATACACTTCTCCTGAGTGTCTGTTGGTAATTTACATCCCGCCCATCAGCATAACAAGGCTCCCAGTTCTCCATGGCCTGTCCTGCCTTTCTGGATTTTACACATTTTTCAGATGGCCCTTTTGACCGGGGGGAAGTGAGACTTCATTGTAGTGCAGATTTCCTTTGCAAGCTTGCTTGGTTGGCCAAAAAGGGCGTATGCGTTTTTTCCTGAATATATTCAGGAAAAAACGCATACGCCCTTTTTGGCCAAGTGCATCATTGTGGACGTTCTGCCTCTTTTCCTATGCTTTCAATGCAATTCCAGTCTACCTCCTGAAATCGGTTTCCTGCAATTCTGCGCCGCTTTCAAGTCCTCTTGGCAGCCTTACTTCAGTCTATTTTTGGACGATACCTGTCATTTATAACTCTGCAGGTTTGTGAATTACAGTGCCCCTGAGCTCCTTTCTTCAACTCGCTTTCTTGTGACCTGGCCGCAACACCGCAGGATGTCTTCAGGCCCTAATCTGGTTCTGGCACGGCACGCTGAGCCTTTGGTTAATTCCTCTTCCTGGTGGGAAATGAGAGTTAAATTTGCCCGTCCAGACACCTCCAGCTAGCCTCTCATTGGTTCTCGCTATTCCTGTTCATCTTCCACAGAAATTGCAAACTGGGCCAAACAGGAGGTTAAAGGGACTGACTCTCCAAGTGGGGAGAGTGTTAGTAAAGCGTCTGGAATGTTGCACCCGAGTACCAGGGTACGAAAACTGAGACATATTTGAACACCTCTCCCGATCACATGGTTGATCATACTCTAGGTTCCACATGCATGTTTTAGCTGAAGGAAGAATACCTTAAACCTGGATAGTTGAAACCCGTGGAATGGGTACCATGCAATATGACTTCAAAGGGTCTTCATTTGCTCACGAACCTCTCCAATCCTATCACTGCTGCGTTTATGCCCCTGTACACATGCTTGATTCTCTTTCGGAGACATAGCAATCCATAGGTTTTAAGATACTTACTAGTCAGGTACATTCTTAGGCGTTCAATATGGGGTTTTGAGTCCATTTCGTTGAGCAAGGAGTAGCTCTTGTCTATTCCATATTTGGCTTAAGGAACTTTATCTGTGCTCATTTCAATCTCTGGTTTTATGCAGCACCCCAACTCACCTTTCCCCTTAAGCAAGCATAAGTTGGTTTTCTAAATTTGAGACCCTGTTCTGTTCTGTAATTCAGTTCCTGTGTAGCCAAGTTTACATTCCGTGTATTACTGATATCTTATGATGTTTCTTTTTCTGTGTGACTTATTTCAGTTAGAATCATCATACCTGAATCCACTCATTGTGCTGCTAAGGGCCTGATGACACAGATTTCATTGCTGAGTGATATTGCTTTGTAAGTAAATACCACAACTTCTTTATCCATTTTTCACTTTCTGCGATGTTGAACTTGTACTGTAAACGAGGTTCTTGTAAACAGAGCCGTTCCAAACTTTGGGGTGGCTGTGTCTTTTTGATTTTAATTTCCCTAAGCTATAGGACCATAAGTGGAAGTGCCCTAGGCTCTGTTGCTTTGTTTTTTAGATGTTTCAGGAAACACCATACACTTCTCCCGAGTGGTTGTTGGCAATTTACATCCCGCCCATCAGCATAACAAGGCTCCCAGTTCTCCATGGCCTGTCCTGCCTTTCTGGATTTTACACTTTTTTCAGATGGCCCTTTTGACCGGGGGGAAGTGAGACTTCATTGTAGTGCAGATTTCCTTTGCAAGCTTGCTTGGTTGGCCAAAAAGGGCGTATGCGTTTTTTCCTGAATATATTCAGGAAAAAACGCATACGCCCTTTTTGGCCAAGTGCATCATTGTGGACGTTCTGCCTCTTTTCCTATGCTTTCAATGCAATTCCAGTCTACCTCCTGAAATCGGTTTCCTGCAATTCTGCCCCGCTTTCAAGTCCTCTTGGCAGCCTTACTTCAGTCTATTTTTGGACGATAGCTGTCATTTATAACTCTGCAGGTTTGTGAATTACAGTGCCCCTGAGCTCCTTTCTTCAACTTGATTTCTTGTGACCTGGCCGCAACACCGCAGGATGGCTTCAGGCCCTAATCTGGTTCCGGCACGGCACGCTGAGCCTTTGGTTATTTCCTCTTCCTGGTGGGAAATGAGAGTTAAATTTGCCCGTTCAGACACCTCCAGCTAGCCTCTCATTGGTTCTCGCTATTCCTGTTCATCTTCTGCAGAAATTGCAAACTGGGCCAAACAGGAGGTTAAAGGCACTGACTCTCCAAGTGGGGAGAGTGTTAGTAAACCGTCTGGAATGTTGCACCCGAGTACCAGGGGAGGAAAACTGAGACATATTTGAACACGTCTCCCGTTCACATGGTTGATCATACTTGGGTTCCACATGCATGTTTTAGCTGAAGGAAGAATACCTTAAACCTGGAGAGTTGAGACCCGTGTAATGGGTACCATGCAATATGACTTCAAAGGGTCTTCATTTGCTCACCGAACCTCTCCAATCCTATCACTGCTGCGTTTATGCCCCTGTACACACGCTTGATTCCCTTTCGGAGACATAGCAATCCATAGGTTTTAAGATACTTACTAGTCAGGTACATTCTTAGGCGTTTAATATGCGGTGTTGAGTCCATTTCGTTGAGCAAGGAGTAGCTCTTGTCTATTCCATATTTGGCTTAAGGAACTTTATCTGTGCTCATTTCAATCTCTGGTTTTATGCAGCACCCCAACTCACCTTTACCCTTAAGCAAGGATATGTTGGTTTTCTAAATTTGAGACCCTGTTCTGTTCTGTAATTCAGTTCCTGTGTAGCCAAGTTTACATTCCATGTATTACTGATATCTTATGATGTTTCTTTTTCTGTGTGACTTATTTCAGTTAGAATCATCATACCTGAATCCACTCATTGTGCTGCTAAGGGCCTGATGACACAGATTTCATTGCTGAGTGATATTGCTTTGTAAGTAAATACCACAACTTCTTTATCCATTTTTCACTTTCTGCGATGTTGAACTTGTACTGTAAACGAGGTTCTTGTAAACAGAGCCGTTCCAAACTTTGGGGTGGCTGTGTCTTTTTCATTTTAATTTCCCTAAGCTATAGGACCATAAGTGGAAGTGCCCTAGGTTCTGTTGCTTTGTTTTTTAGATGTTTCAGGAAACACCATACACTTCTCCCGAGTGTCTGTTGGCAATTTACATCCCGCCAATCAGCATAATAAGGCTCCCAGTTCTCCATGGCCTGTCCTGCCTTTCTGGATTTTACACTTTTTTCAGATGGCCCTTTTGACCGGGGGGAAGTGAGACTTCATTGTAGTGCAGATTTCCTTTGCAAGCTTGCTTGGTTGGCCAAAAAGGGCGTATGCGTTTTTTCCTGAATATATTCAGGAAAAAACGCATACGCCCTTTTTGGCCAAGTGCATCATTGTGGACGTTCTGCCTCTTTTCCTATGCTTTCAATGCAATTCCAGTCTACCTCCTGAAATCGGTTTCCTGCAATTCTGCCCCGCTTTCAAGTCCTCTTGGCAGCCTTACTTCAGTCTATTTTTGGACGATAGCTGTCATTTATAACTCTGCAGGTTTGTGAATTACAGTGCCCCTGAGCTCCTTTCTTCAACTCGCTTTCTTGTGACCTGGCCGCAACACTGCAGGATGGCTTCAGACCCTAATCTGGTTCCGGTACGGCACGCTGAGCCTTTGGTTATTTCCTCTTCCTGGTGGGAAATGAGAGTCAAATTTGCCCGTCCAGACACCTCCAGCTAGCCTCTCATTGGTTCTCGCTATTCCTGTTCATCTTCCGCAGAAATTGCAAACTGGGCCAAACAGGAGGTTAAAGGCACTGACTCTCCAAGTCGGGAGAGTGTTAGTAAAGCGTCTAGAATGTTGCACCCGAGTACCAGGGGAGGAAAACTGAGACATATTTGAACACGTCTCCCGTTCACATGGTTGATCATACTCTGGGTTCCACATGCATGTTTTAGCTGAAGGAAGAATACCTTAAACCTGGAGAGTTGAGACCCGTGTAATGGGTACCATGCAATATGACTTCAAAGGGTCTTCATTTGCTCACCGAACCTCTCCAATCCTATCACTGCTGCGTTTATGCCCCTGTACACAAGCTTGATTCTCTTTTGGAGACATAGTAATCCATAGGTTTTAAGATACTTACTAGTCAGGTACATTCTTAGGCGTTTAATATGGGGTGTTGAGTCCATTTCGTTGAGCAAGGAGTAGCTCTTGTCTATTCCATATTTGGCTTAAGGAACTTTATCTGTGCTCATTTCAATCTCTGGTTTTATGCAGCACCCCAACTCACCTTTCCCCTTAAGCAAGCATAAGTTGGTTTTCTAAATTTGAGACCCTGTTCTGTTTTGGAATGCAGTTCCTGTGTAGCCAAGTTTACATTCCGTGTATTAGTG